>NC_084552.2:37742832-37837832 GCF_033978685.3 Nerophis lumbriciformis
TATTTTTGATATACCGTAAGATAAATAATAATAATTATTATTATTAATAATAACAATACTTTCATTTAACCTAACTTAACTTTATACTAAAAGCAGATTGCTTTTGATGGTTTTATTTTTAACACTGTCTTACACTACACTTCCTGATGTATAAATACAATGCAAAAATGTCAATTTCTGCACAGGGTTAATTTAAAGTTTATCCTGCATCCTCTTTAAAACTCCAACATTTTTCCCCGTCAGATTTGGACAACCATCTGTTGTCACACCTGGCAGCTTGTCCCATTTCAGTCCTAACATGTCCAAACACGCATTTACCTATGTATACAAGTCATTACCTGTGGTTGTCTCTTTAATTGACTGCATGGCTGCCAGCTCTTCCGTGATTTGAAAGACTGCAGTTATCCCACGTAAGAAGATGAGCAGCTGGGCGGTGTCACGTACATCGCAGCTCTCATCCAAAGCCAGCGAAAAACAGTCAAAGTCGGCCGTTCTGTTCTTCAGCTGAAGCTCCAAAATTCCGGGCATATCAGCGCAACAGAGTCCGATAAGCACTCCTTAATAAACTCTCCGTCAGAAAATGCCTTACTTTTTCTAGCGATTTTGTGATAAATGACGAAACTTGTCCTGACGGCTGCATCTCTAGGGTTGTGAAATATGGCAAAAAGTCCTTGTTGGGTTTGCAGTTTTACCATCAACGCATCAGCCTCCCTTGCGCGCGCTTCATCAGACAAATTACGGTATTTTTCCTCGTGCTTCGTCGTGTAGTGACGATTCAAATTATATTCTTTAAACACAGCAACCTGTGTACCACACATTAAGCACACGACTTTACCTTTAATTTCTGGAAAGAAATACTTGGCAGCAATGTTCCCTCTAATTGTTCATGTGTCTGAGCAAACACAAAAACTCCCTGAGCATTCAGTGGAGCACATGTGAGCAACATCACACGTGGCAATACCAGCAGCAGTACACCTGTTTCAAACCAATCTTTTATAATAATACTCAAATGAGAGGAGTCATTTTCATGAGATTATTTTCTAATATTAGTGATTTGGCCCACTTGTAATGAAAATAAAAGAAATCTTGTTTTTCATAAGCTATGGATTAGTATTGTACAATATGTCTGGGTGGGGGTCCTGCTTTGGAAATCATTTGTACCCCTTTCAGAGATCACATTTAGTTCCCCTTAAACATCCTCATGTTGCACAATGTGCATGCACAGTGTGCATTCCTGTAGCTTTCTCTAGTAACAGCATTCCATGATTAATATAAATAAATTAACATCAATAATAAATGACAGTAGAATAAGGACACGTATGACTGATGAGTCATAGTGTAACTTTGTGTGGTGTTTGAGTTGTCCGACTTTTTGTGTGGCCATAAACGGACCAGTGGATTAGTGGTATACGTGTTGGTGACAGATGACAAGTTGGTTTTGGCCTGGTTTGTACGGCAGAAAATGACTAGTTTTTGGAGATAGAAGTTTTTTACTCATGTTTTTGGTGTGGTTATGGCCGAATATAAACAGTTTTGCTCAATAAAGTGATCGATATAATTCCTGTCCTCGAAGCATCTCGATAGACGCTACAATAATTGAACAGTGTTCAATTGAACGTTGTTGATGAACACCGTTAGGGCCGCTTGTTGTCACTGTCACTCAGAGTTGCATTGCAAAATTACACAGAATAAATGTGTTTATTTTGTTTAGAATTCAGATGGGATTTGATTTGGTGCGCGGCATATAATTGCTGTGCGCAGAGGACGCCTGAGCAGTGCGCAATTGCACAGGCGCGCACCTTAAAGGGAACGTTGCTTGGCAGTCCATGTCTTGTTGGAAACACGGCATTCGTCATCCACCTTTCTCTTTTTAGCGTCTCGGGTGTAAACCGTGCATCACTTGTCGCTGTGCACCTTCACTCACAGGTTACACCCGGACATACGTCCATAAATAACTCTTTTCAAAATAAAAGCAGCACAGTTGTATTGCACGCACGACATAGATGTTTTTTAAACTTTATTTTGTAATTTGTGATTGCCGTTGTTCACATTCACTCACAATAACGCACGCGCATACGTCCACACGGAAGTAATACAAATAACGCTTTTCAAAACAAAAGCAGCACCGTTGTATTGCACACTCGACATAAATACTTTTTAAAAGTTATTTTGTAATTTATGATTGGCCTCACGCGGGCCGGACAGGGACGCACAAAGGGCCGAATGTGGCCCGCGGGTTGCAGAATGCCCAGGTCTGCTCTATACCTTGCTATCTTTTTTAGCTGGAAAAAGGCACATTTTCTTACAAACTTGATGTGGGAGTTAAAGTTTAGATCAGAGTCAGTAATAATGCCAAGAATTTTTAACTGGTCCTTTGGCTTCAGACCTAGGGATTCGAGATGAGCAGTGACTTTGAGTCTATCTGCTTTAGCGCCAAATACAATTATTTCAGTTCTGTCCTTATTTAGTTGGAGGAAATTCTGGCACATCCAGTCATTTATTTGCTCAATGGACTGGCATAGTGTATTCATGGGAGCATAGTCATCCGAAGAGATGGCTATGTAAAGTTGGGTGTCATCTGCGTAGCTATAGTAGGCTATGTTGTTTTTTGGGAGAATTGGGCCCAGCGGGAGCATGTAAAGGTTGAATATGACCAGACCTAGAATTGAGCCTTGGGGTACCCCACATGTCATATCGGTTAGGTCAGATGTGAAGTTGCCAATAGAGATAAAGTAGTTCCTATCTTGCAGATAAGATCCGAACCACTCTAGGATCATGCCACAAAGTACCACCATTACATTTAATGTATTGTATTAAATGTAGATCAGAATCATAATAGGACCCCTTTAAACTGGTATACATTTACTTCCTGTACTGTTGCAATCATGTTTTAAAACATTTTCTTAAAGGGGTCCTAAAATGCAAAGCCAACTTTTCTTACCTGTTTTTGTGTATTTGATATCTCCATTAGAGATTGGATTTATGGGTCTTTGAAGGGAGACAGATCTTAAGGAACTGTTCCTTTATAAAGGATGTTTAAAAGACAACTTGTTTTCTCAAGGAAACAATCACTCGTGGCAGTAATAACATAATAGTTTGGTCAATAAATCAAAATGTATACATTACTACAATCTGGTTACTGGGGTTCAATCCCCACCTTCTACCATCCTAGTCATGTCCGTTGTGTCCTTGGGCAATACACTTCACCCCTTGCTCCTGATGGCTGCTGGTTAGCGCCTTGCATGGCAGCTCCCGCCATCAGTGTGTAAATGTGTGTGTGAATGGGTGAATGTGGAAATACTGTCAAAGCGCTTTGAGTACCTTGAAGGTAGAAAAGCGCTATACAAGTATAACCCATTTATCATTTATTTATAATATAGACACTATCAAACATTAATATGAGATGCATGTGAGAATTATTTTGAAATATTGATCATAATCTAGTTTGGCTTTTTTTCCGTTGTAAAGATTCCACAAGATGTTGCCATTTTCCCATTCTTTGACAGTGACGTCACTATGTCTGCTTTACCTTGCATGTCATTACCCTCCGCGGGTTGAACTGAAGTGCATCCTAATGCTACGTTTTCTTCTACTTTTGTTATTTTTGTTTTGTTTTCCAATTACTAATATCTCTTTCTAATTCCAAGTACAACGATTAAAAGGCTGCAGTAGATTCAGGTGCTTATTAAACTCCTCCCCTACGTTAACTGCCTGCATGAGTGTGTGCGCATGATAGCTTTCAAATGAATAGAACCTTCTTGGACGACTCTTACTCGGTAATGTCATTTAATAGATACATAAATGAATTAATAAATAAAACCGATAAAGCTTTTTTTTCTGATTCAGAGAGGGCAGCAAGGACAATTTACATAAAGAACAGCTCTCAAACAAACAAAATACAACTGCAAATCGGTTTTCATTGTTGATTTGAAAAGCCGTTCAAAATACTCCACTCGTTTGCGAACGTCACATCTCTAATCCCCATAAATCCATCCATCCCTCCATCCATTTTCTACCGCTTATTCCCTTCGGGGTCGCGGGGGGCGCTGGAGCCTATCTCAGCAAAAAGTTTAAATCAAAACATAGAAGAATGGCGGATATAATTATAAAACAATATTGCCTTCTTCAAAAACTTGCTACAAACGATCCGTTTGGAATTTGAGACTTTGTGACATAAGTTACATCAACAGGTATTTACATATGTGGTTCCAATCCAATCCAATCCACTTTATTAATATAGCACATTTAAACAACAAAATGTTTCCAAAGTGTTGCACAACAATATTAAAAACAATATTCAAATATTATCCTTAGCTCCACCAATGACTGAATGAAAACACAAAAAAACAAACAAACATATAAAACCAATATAAAAAACAATATAAAATAAATATGATTAAAAACGATTTAAAAGGGTAAAACCAATTAAAAGAGTAAATAGAAATCAAAATTTTAAAAACACAGAGGACAACAGAGGACCACACAACTCACGTAGTGTTAAAAGCCAGAGAATAAAAGTGGGTCTTAAGACGAGACTTAAAACACTCCACTGTGGGAGCAGTTCGAACATGAAGGGGCAGAGTGTTCCAGAGTTTAGGGCCGACCACAGAGAAGGCCCTGTCTCCCCTGGTTTTAAGTCTGGTCTTGGGCACTACGAGCTGGAGATGGCTCTCGGACCTCAGAGCGCGCGCAGGATTGTACATTTGGATGAGTTCTGAGATATACTGAGGTGGTTGAGGTTTACCCGAAGAGCTTTGAGCGAGTCTGCCATTTGTATTAATTTGTAGTCCAAAGTTGTAGTCAATAAGTTATTTATTTTTCTTTATCCTCTTGTTGTGAGGCAAACATGCATGCTAAAATCCTCCGCTGTCGCCATTTCTATCAAAAGTAGGGTCGATATGTAAGCGCTAAAAACTACGCATTTGAGACGCATTTATAAGGAGGTTGACCTGGAGGAGGGCCATAAATAAGACCGCCCACAAAACGATGCATCCTGATGAGACAGTCAGAAAGCGGCTTGAAGACAGTGTGTAAAACAAAACCAATGCACAATTTCGAGCAAAGCACCACTATTACATGTTATGTAAACCACAAGGAAGTGTTTTAAATGTAGAAAAAAATGTGGGGGAAAAAATCCTAATATGACCCCTTTAGGTAAAAATTACAAAATTTTTACATTTCTATGCGGGGCAGAAACCTCACATGAGGCTTTCCCAGCTGCTTATTGCGAAAGCTATTTTACCAGTTTATTGCACTTTGCTTGGTCCTAGGTACACTGGATAAATACAGGGTAGAAACAAGATGAACCAGTGGTGAATATTTCCTTTACTTTTTAATGCCCAGACAAGCTAGAGAGTATCTCAGTGCCCTTAGCACTGACATAACACTATAATCTACAGCCTGTGTAATGTATTTAATGTATTTAAGTGTGACATCATATGAGCATATAAATTCAAAGTTTTAAAAAGATCCAAAGGTATCAATGCCTATCTAATGCCTAACCGCACGTAGCTGCAGTGAGACTCGAACACATGTACATAAACACTGCACACACATTAGCACAAGTTCAATCACACTCATTCACATACATGCCCATGCAATTATCCTCACGCACCCACTCAAACACGTACACACATACTGGTACATGCACATGCAAATATACTCACGCACCCACTCAAACACATACACACATATATGCACACCCATTTGCGAACATTTAATCACACACTCACGCACATGCAATTACACTCACACATACGCACAAACACATGCAAGCACTCAAAGCAATGCACACGTACAATGTACACTCAAATACACACACAAACTCTCTTTCACACCCATGCACTCACAAACATATTTTCACACACTCAAATGCTCAACAGTAAAGCATCATTTATCAAGGTTCATTGGTTCCGGGCCTGAGCTTGATAAATAAATTTTTGCGAAGTAGCAATTGTTAATTATAAATCGGATGTTTTCATTGTTAGAGCATAAAAAAACTTTTCAAATTTTTTATTAACATTGTGAGAGCCTTATAGACTTGAAACAACACCCACATAGTCACCTCTATTTACACTAGTAAAAACAGGACTGGATGCTGCCTTAGGCTGAGCCAATCAGGGGCCATAATACTGAACAGCATGCTCTGATTGGGTTGAGTGGCCAATACCAGTGTCATTTTAATATTTTTAGTTCATTTGGGTGTTATATTGCTTGAAAGTGCATCATTTAGACCAAAAGTCATAGAATATGCTTTAAAAAAATCTGCGATAGTAAAGCCACAATTTGAAGCGCAATGTGGCAAGGGACGACTACTGTACATGCACACATTCACACACACGCACGTTTAGTATGCACTCACAAACACATGCACACGTGTACATGCACACTCAAACCCATATTCATGTCCATAAACGCACACATTCAATCACAGTCGCTCATAAGTGCATACCTAAACTCACATTCACACACTCGGAACACACATTAATTCTCAGGGTGAACGACAGTATCGTGTTTGTCAACGACGTGGACGTGCGTGAGGTCACTCACTCCGTGGCGGTAGAGGCCCTGAAAGAGGCGGGGCCTGTTGTCCGGCTGTATGTTCTGCGGCGACGCCCACCGAGCGAACATGTGACGAAGATCAAACTGATGAAAGGACCCAAAGGTAAGGAAGGCTCGAGGAAACTTAACACAACCAGTTAAGTGATCCACTCCTGTCCTATTCAGGTCTGGGCTTCAGCATCGCTGGTGGGATTGGGAACCAGCACGTCCCGGGAGACAACAGCATCTACGTTACCAAGATCATTGAGGGTGGAGCAGCGCAGCGGGACGGTCGGCTCCAGATCGGCGATAAGATCCTGGCGGTATATCACGTCAAAGTCAAGGCCTCCGCGCCCGCCTAACCTGACTTCTCATACTCATCTCATTTGTCTACTACCACAACCCAGGTCAACCATTTGTCTCTGGAGGACGTTCTGCACGAAGACGCTGTGTCAGCTTTAAAGAACACGGGCGAGGTGGTCTACTTGAAGGTGGCCACGCCCACCTCCCATTACATCCACCCGACAGATCGATTCAGCCCCCCCGACCTCACCAGCTGTACGTCATGTGCAGCTAGCATGCAAACTGGAGCAAAACAGCCAACAGGGGGAAGCATCTCAACCTCCCTTTATGTCTGCAGCCTACATGGAGCCAGACTACATGTGTGATTACCCGCAAGCCCTACCGCCGCCGTCACCGCAACGCTACTCGCCGCTTCACCGTGGCATGATGGGAGAGGATGACTACGGTCGGGAGCCTCGTCGAGTGTGCGTGCAGCGCGGTGCCAGTGGTCTGGGCTTCAACATCGTGGGTGGCGAGGATGGCGAAGGAATCTTTATCTCCTTTATTCTCGCCGGAGGACCGGCGGATCTCAGCGGAGAACTCCAGAAGGGGGATCAGATACTCAGCGTGCGTATGATGTTTCACCGTGGCCAAAACGCGTGCAGCCACTCACTGCTGCGTGTGTGCATGTGTGTAGGTAAATGGCGTGGATCTCAGATTTGCCACACATGAACAAGCTGCAGCCGCTCTTAAAAACGCTGGTCAAACCGTTACCATAGTAACACAATACAGACCAGAGGGTGAGTGCGCGCGCACACACAAGCACTTCATCTAATTTCACACATTTAGCTAAGAGTTTATTAAAAATGAATCGTGGTCTTGTGTAGAATACGGACGCTTCGAAGCCAAGATCCACGACCTACGCGAACAGATGATGATCAGCTCACCAGGAAGTCTGCGCGCCAGCCGCAGCTTCTACGTCAGGTTAGGGCCTGCCGCCATCGCGCAGGAAGGTATTCGACCGCTCGGTGCTCTGACGACGAATGTGCGTTGCAGGGCCTTGTTTGACTACGACAAGACGTGGGACTGCGGCGTCCTGTCACAAGCGCTGGACTTCAACTTTGGGGAGGTGCTTCACGTGATTGACAGCTCAGACGAGGAGTGGTGGCAGGCCAGACGGGTTAACCAGCAGGGGGAGATTGAGGAGCTGGGATACATCCCCTCCAAACACAGGTGACGCATGCAGTCTTCCACTTTTTATTGCAACCTTCTGACATGTTGTGTGCGGGCGTTTCAGGGTGGAAAGGAAAGAGTGGTCACAAATGAAGAGCAAAGGTGAGTTGCAGTGAGGAAGAGGGGGATAAGGAAGAGGCGCTAAAGTTTTTGTTGTTTTTGATGTCTTTTTGCAGGTTTCGTTCAAAGCTACGAGGCGGTCACACAGACCGAAGGTTAGTTAAGAGGCTCCCTAGCTGCTTAGTTGCATGTTAGAGGTGGAACTGAAACGGGACTCATGTTTCCGCAGTGGACTACGCCCGACCCGTCATCATCCTGGGGCCGACCAAAGACCGAGTCAACGACGATCTGCTGACTGACTTCCCAGACAAGTTTGGCTCCTGCGTCCCACGTGAGTACGGGTGACGCTCGCCATATTGCGCTACAAATAATGTGGCTTCACTACAGTGTTGCTTTTTGGGGGATATTTTTTTGTACATACGATTTAAAAGAAATCCTAAACTACTGCAATTTCTGGGCTATAGAGCGTACCGGTATTTAAGCTGCACCACCAAATTTTAGAAGAAATAACATACATATATTAGCTGCACTGCACTGTAAGCCGCAAATATATACCGGTATGAAAGGTATACATTTTTATCTACATACTTAGTTTCCAAACTGTGCCAGTAAAACGGCTGATCAAACAAAACAGAAATCATTGTCATGGACCCACTAGCTGCTGATGCTAGCTCTCCAATCAGCTAAACAGACTCAATAACGCCACAGTGACGTTTTGGTAAATTTACAAAACTGAAACAATACAAAAAGAATGCCATTGTGTGTTGATAATACTAATACAGTACTTGTAAACCTTTTAGCATATTCTCTAATGCTACGACGCTAGCATGAGTACATTACCATTGCAGGTACAGATATGCATGAAAACACTCCTACAGACATCACACATGGGACGGTTCAGTTTGTATGAATTGTTTTAGTTATGTTGTAAAACTTACAAACGTTGCTTGGAGTGATGAATGAAGAATCCATTCAAGGAGAAACGCTATGGACGAATACTTTCGGTTTAAGGTACAAAAAAGAAAGTACATTTTCAACGCTACCGCACGTGCAGAGAGCAAACACGTCCAAAAGATGGCGCCATAGCACAAACAGTAAAACATTTTTCATTGTTAGTGGGTGTTTTATGAAAACTATTGGTTGGTTGTGAGCGTGAATGTTGTCTGTCTATCTTTGTTGGCCCTGCAATGAGGTGGGGACTTGTCCAGGGTGTACCCCGCGTTCCGTCCGAATGCAGCTGAGATAGGCTCCAGCACCCCCCGACCCCGAAAGGGACAAGCGGTAGAAAATGGATGGATGGATGGTTGGTTTCAGTTTATTTCAAACATGCATACAATACAATTACAATGTAATACATCACATATTTCATTACAGCAGGTCCGAAAAGGAGTAAGAAGAAACAGAGTTTATTTAATCGTACTCCTTTTTGTATTGTAGCAGTTTTATCCCATTTATTTGTTTTCTATATATTACACAAAGATTTAGCAAAAATCTAAATGCAAAAACCACAAACTGCGTCTCTGCTTAGAATACACGGAACAGTAACACACGTCGCCACGTGAAAGGATACACACAAAAATAGGAAAATGGAAACTGTCTAGAAGAAAAACAGCCACTTGCGTATCCAAAGTTAGTCCACGACTGGCCCGCAATGCGCTCCATCTTGAATACGCTGGACCAATATTTATAAAATTTTTGGCTGCTCTTTGTTTTTTTTAGATGTACAGCGTCTTTCTTTTCTTTTAAAAACAAGTTTGCACCATGCACGCGGTTCACTATATATCGTGTCAGCCAATAAGGAGGGTCCTTCTCTCCCAGCTCTCATTTCTCTAAATTCTGTGATTGGATCTGCAGGGGTTGACCGCCAGAAATACAAATGAGTTTGTCTTCCGGGGTTTTATTTACAAAGATACTTAATTATAAGGCACAGACAGCACGCAGACGTACCATTTTTTTCAGAAATGATTACTGTTACGATATACTGTATGAGGCCAATATGATTTTTTTAGTTAAAGAATATAATTTAGGTAACACTGCTTTAGGTAATTCATGGTTTACTGAGGAGATGCATGAGATTGTCCATTTTTTTAAGAAAAGGTTCAAGATGTTGATCAGGATTCTTCTTTGTACTTTGTGAACACTTGTAATTTGAACAGTTTCAGTTCTTCATAAATGGGTTGTACTTGTATAGCGCTTTTCTACCTTCAAGGTACTCAAAGCGCTTTGACACTACTTCCACATTTACCCATTCACACACACATTCACACACTGATGGAGGGAGCTGCCATGCAAGGCGCTAACCAGCACCCATCAGGAGCAAGGGTGAAGTGTCTTGCTCAGGACACAACGGACATGACGAGGTTGGTACTAGGTGGGGATTGAACCAGGGACCCTCGGGTTGTGCACGGCCACTCTCCCACTGCGCCACGCCGTCCCTCATATTAGTACTTTGTTTGACTTCCTTGCCTAATCCATTCCATAATTTAATTCCACATGCTGATATGCTAAATGTTCTAGGTGTTGTATGTGCATACAGATGTTTTAAATTAGATCTTTACTCTATGGTTATATTTCTCTCCCGTTATTGAAGAATTGTTGTACATTCTTGGGTAGCAGGTTATAGTTTGCTTTGTACATCATTTTAGATGTTTGCAAATGCACCAGATCATTGAATTTCAATATTTTTGATTCGATAAATAAAGGGTTTGAGTGTTCTCTATATTTAACATTATGTATTATCCTAACTGATCTTTTTTATTACACCGTTAGTGAATGAAGCATACTTTTGTAGTTATTTTCCTATATTTCTACACAATAACTCAGATATGGTAACAATAATGAGCAGTAGAGAATATGGAGTGATTTTAGGTCCAGAACATATTTGGCTTTATTCAATATTGAAGTGTTTCTTGCTACTTTATGTTGTATATTTTTACATGAGATTTTTTTGTTGAATACAAAACATTATGGCCGTTAACGAAGAAAACTCTTTCATAAATTAGCTGCATCGTTATATAAGCCGAAGGGTTCAAGGCATGGGGAAAAACAGTAGCGGCTTTTAGCCAGGAAAATACAATAGGCATATTCAAGCACAAAAATGTATAAATGAGCTTAAAATATCAATATTATAGTAGTAATGGCCACTAGATGAGACCAAACAAATCATAGCGTGCTGTTCAGTATAATGGCCACTGATAGGCTTAGCCTTAGGCAGTATTACTGTATCGTATGTATTCTGCCACGTGACTTCTTCCAGGAAGTCAAAAAAGTGGTGGTGAACTAAGCTAAGATAGCTGTTGTGCAGCAAGCAGTGCACAAACTGAATATGCAAGGGGCCTAGAGCTTCCTGCAAAAAATCTAACTACGCAATGGAATAGGATTTGTTGAGTGATATCAAGGATTATACGTTGGTGGAGTTCACAGACATATTGAACTATCTTGTGCTCCAGACGTCATTCTACACGACCAAACAGATAAAAGACTCTCGGATAAATTATACATCGTTTTTGCTCGGGTAAGGTTGCTTATCATGATTTAACTTTGCGTTTTGCGAGGACGTGTCCATGTAAACAAACTATTACTTCGATGATACAGCACCCAACAGCTGCCACCTGTGACTGCATATCCATTTAACAAACCAACAATTACTGAATCATCACCATATTTAATTGTTGTCCTGTTGTCATATGTACTCTGACACATTTGTGTACAAAATAAACAAGGAGAGACGTAGAAGTACCTTTCCTGACAAAGTATCTTTGACCATCCTTGACCATGACTTTCTGGTTACTGTTAGTTAAAAATGTATGTACAAACAATATCAATATAATACTTCAATGAGAAATAGTAAACAGTAAAAGCATATCAAACACACCTTTAACGAAATGATCACTGCAAACCTGTGCATTCTTTGACTCTGCTCTCTTAGACTGAAGTGCGTGTTTCTTTGATGTTGTTATTTTCGAAAATGTTGCACTCTTCCGCCTTTCTTGATTGCCTCAATAGGAACTCTGAAGAAACTTATATCCATTTCGCGATTTAAACGATTCGTACAGCCCAAAACAACGCAAGCGTAGGACATTTTACTTCGAGAAAGGCTAAATGGCGCCTATTACCCATTGAAAACAGACGCTGGCTTGACCACCGCGCATATTCAATGAGCTGGATGTAAGCCGGACGTGACGTCATTTAAATCCAAGCAATTAGATGACAATAATGTAAAGGTGACTAAAGGGTGTTATTTCATATCTAGAGGACTCTCATAATGTTGAAAAGAAAGGTTGTAATGTGTTTTTTTATGCTTGAGCTATGAAAGTATTTGATTTATAATAATGATTCCTAATTCTTGTAAACAAATTTATCACGGTCATGTCTGGAACCAATCAACAGCGATAGACGAGGAATGACTTTAAGAAACTGTTCAAACTAAAAGTGTTCACAAAGTACAAAGAAGAAGAATTATAATAAACATATTGAACCTTGAAGAAAAAAAAAAAAAGAGATTATCTCATTCACCTTCTATGTGAGCCATAAATTACATGTATTTAATATTTGTTTACTTACTTATAGTATATTTATTTATTCACTGTTCTGTAACAAACAGAACAAAGAAATGGGATAAAACTGCTATGATATGAAAAGGGGTAGGTTTAAATAAGCTCAGCTTCTTCCTACTCCTTTTCGGACGTGCTGTAATGAAACAACTAGAAATATGTGATGCATTACATTGTAATTGTATTGTATGCATGTTCGAAATAAACTGAAACTGAACTGAACTGTATTTCTCCGCAGATACAACTCGCCCTCGCAGGGACTACGAAATGGACGGGCGGGACTACCACTTCGTGTCATCGCGAGAACAGATGGAGCGCGACATTCAGTCGCATCACTTCATTGAGGCAGGACAGTACAACAACCACCTGTATGGCACGTCGGTGCAGAGCGTCAGACAGGTGGCCCAACAGGTAAGGCGCTCTGGTTGCCATGCTGATGTCTCCACTTGGCCGAATGGCCTTTAGTGGGCTATTTCAGATTGTGTGTGTGCGTGTGCGTGTGTGCGCAGGGCAAGCACTGTATCCTGGATGTGTCGGCCAACGCAGTGAGGAGGCTGCAGGCAGCTCAGCTTCATCCCATCGCCATCTTCATCAGACCACGATCTCTAGAGAATGTGCTGTGAGTCAAGTCACTTGCAAGATGGCCACCCAGTAAATATTCCAATTGTGTCCATGCATGTGTGTGTGCAGTGATCTGAACAAGCGCCTGTCAGAGGATCAAGCCAGGAAAGTTCTCGATCGAGCCATCAAAATGGAACAGGACTTCCTTGAGTGTTTCACTGGTAAATAAGTGTTTAGTTCCTGTGTTTGTGTGTGCGCGAGACAGAGAGACTTTCAAGGCACTAACGTGTATTTGTCTACGTGTGTGCGCACATGCAGCCATCGTGCACGGGGACACCTTCGAGGAGGTTTACCACCAGGTCAAAGTGGTCATCGAGGAGCAGAGCGGTCCATACATTTGGGTGTTGACCCGCGACAGGCTCTGATTGATCATCCCCTCCCTTGCACATATTGTTTTCGTGACGGTGTATCCACGGCGACACAGGGCGGGAGTGGGCATATGTGATCAGATCCGTATCATAACACTTATAGAATTTATCTAACATGTTTATATTATCCTATTTATTTATTGTATTTATGGATTGATTTAATCGTGCTGTACATGGGCTGTGTGTGTGTGTGTGTGTGTGTGTGTGTGTGTGTGTGTGTGTGTGTGTGTGTGTGTGTGTGTGTGTGTGTGTGCGCGTGCGTGTGACTGTAAATACAACTATGGGGCTTAAACAAACGTGCGCACGCACATACACACACACACAGACACACACACAGTGAGTTCAGGGCTTTCACTTCACGCAATGCTTTGCTTTGACCACCACAAACATGGTCATGTCCTGATCACATGACCAGAGCATTGGGGGAGGGCTCAAATGGAGCCTTTTTATCTATGGGAATCTGCCCTCTCCTCGACATGTCTGGACTTCACCTCCCTCAACTCCTTTTGTGCAGCAACAACACTGTGGTCACATCACGGCTCCGCCACCTGAGCTAATGCTAACTACTAATGACTTCCCATGCTTCCCATCTGCTGAGTAAGTGTGAGCGAATGATGACAATGAGTCCGATTAAATCTTGGAATAATGAGTTTCTCTGGTGGTGACTTGTTGAGTGACAATATGATGCTGCAAAATTTCTATTGGCAGCACTTAAAAGTTTGGACATTATTTATTATTAGTAAGTGTGAATGGAGACAAAATGAGAAAAAGGACTTCAGATGTCCTTCAAGCAGCCATTTTTTTGTCCATTTTTACTCTTTTCCAACATGGATCAACAAAGAGTGGCTTTGACTGACTGTAGTTTAATAAAGTAATTAATTTATCACTTTGTTCTTCTTTCACACAAGCGGTGTACATTTCTTCATTACAGGGATGTTCTGATGAAGGTGTTATGCATCTTGTTCTGATACCTACCATCAATGAGTGAGATCGGCCGATACCATAACTGATACCGATCACACGTAAACTACATTTTAAAATGTATTTAAGGTGAGTGCTATTGACAGTTTGACAATAACAATATTTAAACTACTTCTCTATTCTCTTGTATTACACACAATTGTTTGAGAAAAACAAAGTCAATAGTACCCCAAATCTAAACAAAGACAAACACTACTGTCTATTTTGATTGATTGAAACTTGTATTAGTAGATTGCACAGTACAGTACATATTCCGTACAATTGACCACTAAATGGCAGAGGTGGGACCAAGTCATTGTTTTGCAAGTCACAAGTAAGTCTCAAGTCTTTACCCTCAAGTCCCAAGTCCTGCATTTTGTGTTTTGAGTCCTTTCAAGTCCTTTAAACCACAGACTAATATATTAACACAGATTGTGTATGCTTTTCAAACGCTGTATTTATTTATTAAAACAAGTACATTTGAAATTGCAGGAAAGAAAATTGTGCTGACATTGCACTTTATAATAGCACTATTAACCAGTAATTTTAAACATTTGACTCATTCCTTTACAGAATAAACACATTTGAAAAATAAAGTGCAACTGTACTTATTTGTACAAAAGTGTTAACATTGAAAAAACATGACATATACGTGAACATATACAGTGCAGTTACAATTCCAGGTGACTCACCCACACTAGCCCGCTTACTTTCTGTACAGTGTGTCTCACTCTAAACGTCCCCCCCTGCAACATGTATTAATATGCTGGAGTATCAACGTAACAATCATATTGTAACACAAAACAATATTTTTTTTTTTCAATCAGCAAGAATGTTTTTTATTCCGCTTTCATGGAAAAAGCATAGTAATATAACAGGATGGCTGTCTTGTTAAAAA
Organism: Nerophis lumbriciformis; assembly: GCF_033978685.3. Taxonomy (NCBI): domain Eukaryota; kingdom Metazoa; phylum Chordata; class Actinopteri; order Syngnathiformes; family Syngnathidae; genus Nerophis; species Nerophis lumbriciformis. The sequence goes on from NC_084552.2 coordinate 37,758,348, forward strand.
TAACAGCGATAATGAGAGTCAATAGGGCCGAAAGAGGTGTTAAGAAAAAGTGTGCATACTAATTCATATACTATTCTAACATTACAATCAAAAACACAATGTAGTTGTTTTTTTTAATCCCCATTTTGAGCCTTAAGGGTGCAGAAGGGTTCATAATAAGGATTTTAAATAGCTTTGCAAATGTTAACTACTTGTGAAGTGTTCTACCCGGTCACTGGTGATATTGCTAATTATCTGCACTGTGATTGGCTGAGCTCAGTTGCTGCCGCTGCTTGTTCGACTTCGGCCCGCCTAAAGTGTCAGAGCAGGAGTTGAAAACAAGGAAGAATGAAGGCGTCGGTGCTGCTGCTCCTGCTCTGTGGCATCTCAGCAGACGGTGAGTATCCTTACCGAGACTCACCGTCTGCTGAGATGCCACAGGGGTCAGATAACGCAGGAAAACCATAATGCATTAAACTGCCATTAAATTGCTGAAATGTAATGAAAATGATCTTAGGCAATCATCAGTGAGGTGCCGACTTGTCCAGGGTCTACTCTGCCTTCGGTTCGAGTGCAGCTGGGATAGGCTCCAGCCCCCCGAAAGAGACAAGCGGTAGAAATGGATGGATGGTAGTTATAAAAGACTTGTGTAAACTCAACCAAGTCCTAGCAGTTGTATCCCTCATTGTAGCTCAGTAGGCACTGTAAACATATTTCTGTCTACTGTATGAAAATCAATGTCATGGATTATTGGCCTATTTAAGGCTCTAATGACCAAACCTCTAATATTCCACTCTGCAACTTTTTTGTTTTTGTTTGAAATACCGCGTATTTGGCATTTTCCGACTTTACAAAAGTTAATTTTTTTTCAAAAAGGCTAAGAAACATAAAAAAAAAAAAACATAAAATAATAAAAAACTTTATATCAATAAATAAACTTCTGAAAAGATTTCAACTGTTGAAAAAAAAAAGTTTTATTGCTCACTAATGACACTTAAAGAGGGTCCTTTTTGGATCCTAAGAGTAAGTGTGTGTCGTCAATCTTTAAGGTTGCACAAAGGATGTGAAGGTAATAACAAATACATTAAGCAGTCAGTTGTACTTTTTTATTTCAGTGTGAATACATCAACATTTGCTCGTCATCAACTGACAGGCTCCACCCACACAGTAACCCTTCAAGCAGACTGCGGTGGAGTGAAAATGGCAACACAACATGAACTTTCAATGTGCAGTCGGCAAGCTGTGCATTTGCTGACAGGTGAGCTTTGGAGGCGGGGCCAACCTGGTCAAGAAGTCTCGCTTTCTACGACTCAACGTTTTGACCACTAAGAAAAAAATCAAGAAGAGTTCATCATTTAATTTGATCTGCTGTGTTTGTGTGTGTGTGTGTCACCTTCTGTTTTGGCTTCGTGTTGTCTGCTGCAGGTCAAAAACAATGAGTCAACTCTCCGCACGCATAACAACAGGAAGTGAAGCAGCCAATCGTCTGAGTCGCACGACTGCAAGAAGGAACCAATCACTGTTATTTATGGAGGTATTGATCACTATGAAAGGAATTGTTTTTTTAAGACGTCACTGACCGTACTCCGTCCGCGGGGATACACTGTGATGTCACCTCTGACTTTGAGTGCTCTTTGAAGACCCTCCCACTGAGAATGGGCCAATCCAAGCAGCTGACGAACATGCATCCCTGAGAAGCGCACGTGAGCCTCGCCTGTGCCGTCGTCGATTACCAACCTGACCATTATTTGTTATCATCGCTTTCTCGCGAGTGTTGATCACATGATACAAACTTACTTAGCTGTGCTGTCAAAGACGCAAGCTGAGAACGAGAGACACTGACTGCAAGCTGACTGAAGGAGAGAGATCCCATTTTAAATTGCAGGTGTGCATGCGTACAAACGTGTGTATGCATATATATATATACATATATATATATATATATATATATATATATATATATACATATATATATATATATATATATATATATATATGTATATCCCTTGGGATGATATTGCCTCTGTTTTTTCCTGACCTAACGTATATACATATACACATGTATGTGTGTTTATATATATATATATATATATATATATATATATATATATATATATATATATATATATATATATATATATATATATATATATATGTATACAGTATACATGTATGTTATATATATATATATATATATGTATGTATATATATATATATATATATGTGTGTGTGTGTGTATGTGTGTGTGTGTGTATACATATATATATATATATATATATATGGTATATACATATACCTATACCTGTCGGAAAACACTCCCACACTGTGAACACTTCCACTGCAGCTGCAGGAACAGGAAACACACAACGTGACATTTGATCCGACCCACGGTGCTGCTCTGTCGAGTCCACAGGCCCAGGTGCATGATGGGAACCGGTGGGCGTCCATCAGAACTGTTCGACGACAAAGTCCAGGTGAATTGTGTAAATCATTTGAATGTTGGCACATGCGTCTCGTTACCTTTTATCTCGCACACGCACGACCGCCACCCAGCTGACTGGTAGATTAGTGCAGTACACACTTCCTGTCCTGGAAAACACACCCACACACACACGTTGTAGTAGTACGACTACATGCATAGGATGGAGTCCAATTGGAGCGGTGTGTATCACCTGGACAGTTTTTTGTGGAAATTTGAGAGCATCAGAGTGTTGCCTGGCAACAGACCAGGTGGGTAGTTGAGGTTCTTCAACTTCAGGTAGACATTGATGCTCCTCCCACTTTGGTCACACACTGTGAGACGCACACCTGAACACAAACACACACACGTGTACTGCTTTTTTTTGTCTTTTGTGTGTGTGTGTGTGTGTGTGTGGGAAAGAGACAGACCTATTTGAGCATGTCCAGTGTTCTTTGTCCTGTCATCCAGATTGATTCGCTCAGAAACAAAACCCTGGAAACATACCACATCTACACAACTATGCACAAACATACACACACACACACACACACACACGCAAACACACACAGCTGTAGTAACGATCTGTCAGGGATTAAACATCATGGGATTAACAGTGTCAAATTCACCTGTTGTCCAGGATTTGAGACACCGATGACATAGTGGATGAGACATTCTTGAAGACGCGAGAGGATACGTCAGCGTCACACAGTGAAAACATTTTAATATAGGACAATGTTTACCTGTTCATAGGTGTGCACAAAGAGTGGGCGTGTCAGTGTGTGAAACTTCCAATCAGATTGCACCTTCACAGTGCAGTCGCTTCTCGACCCAGAGACAGCACAGTCAATCAACACGCTGCAATCCTGATGGACACAAGACAATTACCGACCAAACGTCACAGGGTGATGTTGGGGCATAATGTGTGGTGTCATCACATACCTGTGTGTTGGGTACCACTAGTCTGTAAAAACATCCTGACTGGAGGACAGGAAACCAGCGAGCTGACGCACCTGAACACACCACGTTCACCTGCGTGCAAACACACAAACAGGTGCATTATGGGAGCTCACAGACAGTGTTGTTCGTTGCCGACACGGCCACTATGGGGAGAAACGTCCACTCGCTCACCTGTATTTCTTTGTCCACCTCAGAGTCCTCCATTGGCCTGTTCTTTGGGTCATGCCCCCAGACTACCACTGGACCAACCACAGTGGATTTAGCAGAGAAGCAAGCGATCAGTCCAGCCTCCTCTTCCTCGAGTCCTGCACCCGTGTTCATCCAAGTCACGCCAGTCTTCTGCTCCAGCCTGAGGACCACTGAGACGCAGGGGTAGGTGGCTGTCATGGGAATGGAGGAAGAAGACTGGGAGGCCTCTGGCTCCTCTTCCCATCTTCTTCTCTTCTTTGTCGCAGCTATTTGAAGCTTTTTCTTCTTATCTACTGACTCCACCCCTTTCTGACACAGGTGAGTTACCATGGCAGCAGATGGACTCAAAATGTGGATGCAATCCTGAGAAAACTGGAGGTAAACCCTATTGCACACGGATACATGCACACACACTATCAGGGAATATACAAATCAAGACTGTGTGTGCGCATGTGTGCGTGTGTACCTGCAGTGTTTATGTGTGATGAACTTGTCCTGGTCTAAGTGTTGGTACGAGGGAAAATCTGATTGGAGGAATCGCTCTGTTACCATGGTGAACTGCTGGACACATACTAGACAACCTGGGTACACACATTTGTAAAGAGTTGTGAATATAAGTTGTCATCAGTGTGTGACCTCTACCACCCCCCGCCTGTGTACTGACCTATCCATGCAGTGTTTAAAAAAGCCCTTTGACCTCCCCCCTCCTCCTCCTCCTCCTGGGTGTTGCCTGTGACGACGCAGGCGATAACCCCCGTAGAGTCTCTCAGCTGAAGCGCGTGTTGTGACGGGTGAGAAGGAAGCTCCAACACGCCGACGAGCAGCAGGGGACGCCGTCTGCGGGACATGCTTCATATTGTCACGCGGTCACATGACAGAGAGAGGTTAAAACTTTACCCAAGCGTCTCCCCGGGCTCGCTCGTTGGGTCAGAAGTCAAAGTCCTGCTGGACCAGGCCAGGGCCGAGTTCATCTCGACTCGTGTCAGTCCACCTCCAGCGGGTGGCAGCAGAGAGCTGAGCGATAATGAAGCCCAAGAGTCCTCTTGGAGGGACTTGCATAGCTCAGATAGGCTGACATATTGATGCTGCGCCCAGTCAGCCACATACTGGAGGTACACGCCCGCAGGGACGGAAAAAGACACGTAGGGACATGAGAAGATGCTCAGGACAAGCAGAGACATAAGTAAGATGAGAAATGACATCTACCTGCATTAGCAGACAAGAGTGAGGCTCGTCCAGCATCTCGATGTAGATGTCTCGTCTTTGTTGTTGCCCTTCTCCTAACACAATCTCCATCAGTTTCCATGACAGCAAACACACACAGTGGGTTGTGGTGCTGCAAAGCAGACTGACACACAAACACAGGAGTTATAGTGAGTGCAGGTGTGTCTGCTCACTTTGGCACACCCCCTACCTGCATCTCAGCTGGGAGCTGAGGTGGCAGGTCCACAGATACTGGGAGACGGCCGTGCTCTTCTCCACCAGTAACCGCGGCAACACACCATCACCGGGACAGCTGTGATTGGGGACTGAGCCAAGCACCCCGCTGAAGTTTGTCACCGTCAAACTGGAGCGCAGACAAGTGCAAAGCATGCTGGGAGGAAAATCAGGACAGGGCCGGTAGAGGAAGTGAACGTGATGGAGCTAAATGTGGAAAATGGTTAAATGATGATTAGCACAACAACTTGTTTCTGCTGTGAGTGATGATATCACGTTGAATATTAATGAATAATAATTATTCACACTAATTTAGCGCTTTTCAAGACAAGAAAGGTGTAAAAAAACAAACAACAAAAAACGCACCTGTACTTTGTCTCCCACTCGGAGCCTCCTCCTCAGCGTAGGCTGATAGGCCAGACACAGACCCATCACCTTGTCCATTATGTACAGACCCGCCCCTTCGCTCACCACTTCAGTCACTGTGCCCTATTACGTAAGGGGCGGGGCTTAGGCAAGAAATATGAACATGTGTAGTCGTCATTAAATCTTTTTCCTTTTTTACCTGGTAACTGATAACTCTGGAATGTTTGATCCTGACAGCTGATTGGACAAGGCACATCTCAGGTTGTGATGTCATCAGTGGGGGAGACATGGCCGGTGGCGTGTCCTCTGCTGGAGTGTGTGTCTTGTGTATTTCGGAGTGTTCAGTCACACACAGAATGTTGCTTCCTCTCCAGGCTTTCAGGACACACACACGCAAGGCTGTCACACACACACCCATCCCGACGGACAAACATTGTGTCCACCACAACTTGCTGCTGTCCTACACGCACACACAAAATCTCATCAACACGTTTCAAAACACAATGACTTCAGCCAGTGTGTGTTTGTGCTTACCTTGACCAGGACAGGTATTGTGTGTGTCTTGTCTGTCAGTGTGAAGCAGAAGAAGGAAGTTCCTGCAATGACCAACAAGGGGCAGACAGAAGCTACATGGCCGCTGACGGACAAACGCTGTCCCCGGATCCTTAAGAGACAGAAGGGGGTTAGACGGCGAAAAACAAGAATGGCGTTCTTGTCTCATAGGTCACATGACATACCTGTTGTGTACTAAGGCTGCAGCCTCTGTGACACTGACTGGGATTCCAGGTCTCGCCCCTGCAATAGGGGCAGTCACCGATCCATGCACAAGGCCAGGACTCAACAGAACCGGAGAGCCAATCATCTCTAAGTAGCCTCGAGCATCTGGCTGCGCTTGCTGTGGAGCATTTTGGGGGATGTAGTGCCAGTGGGGCAGGAAGACGAGACGATTCAGCCACAGAGGTGATGGAGACACAACCTACGGCGGGACTCATTTTCCATGAGTGCATCATGTCCATTCCTACCTAAATTCACCATTAACTCTCTTAAGTCCACAGCCTTGTATTTGCGGTCTAGGCAGGTGTTGCACATAATTAGATGATGCATCCCTTTCAAGATTGTGGTGAAAATCGGTCAATTAAACCAGATTTATAATCAACAATATTCACCATGATGTTACCATTGTGTGGTTGTGTTACTTTTGATTTGTAATCCTTTTTTCGTCAGTTTTGAAAGTGAAAGTATATGAGCTACGACACCATCTACTGATCAGAGGGAAAAAATGGTCATCAATCAATCAAAGCATGAGCGGCCGTTTGTTTGCAGAGGGACAAGGGAGGAGGTAAGCCAACACTTGCCTGGCTTTGAAGGTAAATCATTATTTTAATAAGTACACTACACTACATTTAATTTTGTGGTTTATTTATTGTGTGGGGTACATGAGGTTTTTGAATTATACACTTTGTTTGCATTCTAAATTATAAAAAGGAGCAAATTCTTTAACAGCCCACAGCAGATTCTAAAAACACTGTCTATCAATAAAAATAAACTACACATGAACAACAAAATAAAAGAGCAACTCAGTGTATAGGGATGGGTACTTTTCAAATTTGTACCAATACAGTGCAAATTTACGATACCTGGGAATTGATAGCCGGCACTCAATAGTACCAATTTTTGGTATTTTTGAGGGTGTTCATAAATGTTAATTATATAATAACATTTCATTCATAACATTTGAAATTTGAAAGGGAACTGCACTGAATTTAAGACCCTCGGTATGTCAATCAAGAGACAAAAGTGAAATCAGAGTGAAGAACATTGATGATAGGTAATGTCTATTTTTTTTAATACCTGGCGATCGACCTACAACCCCTCTAAGACCGACCGGTAGCTCACGATCTACGTAATTGGCACCCCTGGACTACGGTGTGTTGCCTTAGCCAAGACTAGTCTTTGCCATGAAGTTGAAGGTGCCAGTCAAGTGTTATGTTGCTCCCTACCATGTATTTATTCTGTAAGTAATGTTTTATTATACACCAGCAGTGTGATTGTAACGTGTATCTTAGTTGTAGTTTTCATTAATTTGGAGGTGTTGAAATCGCCATGTAAAATTGCTAATGATTAGCATTAGCACCTTGTTTAGGTTTGAGCATCTTCTATCAGGCATACTTGCTTTGCTGGCCCAAAAAATTAGCTAGAGGCAGTTTGACCGAGTCTGGTCTGAGTGTTGCTTGTGTGATTGCTTCCCCGCCAAGTGTTTGAGCCAGTCCATAATCTACAAGCAGACGTGACGTCACGGAAAGCAAAGGTATCGAAATATGGTAAGGTTTGATTTTACGCAAATCGATACCCAGTAGTACTGATGGAACTTGGTCGGTACCTATAAATGTAAAAAATACCAAATTCAGTACCCATTCCAACAGGTGCAATGTACGAGAACAAATTGAAATGTTGATGCAAACAACACAAAGTTGACATTGAGGCTGTTTTTTTTGTTTTCTGCATCCTTTGATTTTTTCCGCATGCGGCCCTCAATTGACAAGGTTTGGACACTCCGTTATATTCCCTATTGGGATTTTGAAAAAACTGTCGAGTCACCCACGCACGTGATGTTGTACTGAAAATAGGGATCCAACCAATAGGGTGATATGTAAAAAGTTAAAAGTCTGCAAAAACTCAACATTCCCCTGTACTTCAAAGGGTTAAACAAGTGTTGTCCATATGCTAACTCACCTCACACCTGACGCTGCCGCTGGCGTCCATCAGCCTCCACTCGCCGTCTTGGTTGTACGTCAGACAGCCAATCAGCAGCAGGTTGGCTCGTGGTAAAGCCTGCTGACCCGGCAGAGACAGCTCAGCCTCCTTGGCCAACGTCCGCTGCTGATGGGTGCTCCACGACAGGTTACTGACACAGGCCAGACGCTGGTGAGAGAGAAGCTCAGAGACGCACACCAGCCTGGCATTACAGGTCAAAGGTTAACAAAGTGTCATAGCATCAGTACACGGGCGATGATGCAACATACCTGTAGCTGACAGGTAATGTGTGTGTGGCAGACATGTTCTTTTGTATCCTCTTTAGCACACACACAGTCAGATTGGACGCACGCTGGTTGGCTGCAGACCACAAGAAATGACAGTCATGTGACAGCAGTTTTTTTTTAAGAGGGGGGGGACTCACCTGTCTGACAGGAGGTGTCGGGGCCAGAGAGCACAGGACAAATCTGGTCTCTGATGAAATTAAATAGTTCTTCCAACCATTTGACTTCCTGCAGACAATATTTGACAAAAACATTCATTCTTGTGTTGAACAGTGTAAAACAAGATAAACACGATGTTGTAAGTATGTTACAAAATACACAACATCTGAACTATTATCGAGTTGATCCCATTTGTTCTACTGACCGCATCACTGTGCAGATTAAACTGGTCCCGAACCGGCTGCAGAGGGTCCATATCAACAAGACGTTTGTATTTGTCTTGGTACGAGAAGAAGCGCGGAGTAAAGTTGAAACACTTCACTTTCTGTTAGGCTACGGCGCGCGCTGAGGCTCAACCCCGTTTTCTTAATCTTCTTCTTTGTGTTCTACGGCGGTAGCATTCCATCTTAATGGCGCATTACTGCCATCTTTGGCTCCGGAGTGTGGTTCAGACAGCAATTCACAATCTAAATCCCAATTTCACAAAAAAAGTGAAACTAAAATAAATTAAAAATACCTAGGCAGCCCTTTACCCACACTCACATGCTCTATCTTTTAACCCCCCTCTTCCTAACCCTTAGCAAGCCCCTTAAATCTTATAATATAATCCTGTGCTTGTCAAAAACTCTAATAGTGCCATCGCCTGTTTCCTATCCCTCATTTTTAACACTCCATCCATTATTAATTCATTTATACCTAAATCTGTTGGATTCCTCTTCGACACACCTCTCGGTCACTCATTTTTACTACACCTAATTAGCAAAAGTTTTACAGATCCTCCTCCTGATATCCCTCCACAGTCCTGTTTGATGTTTGCCTATCATTCTTTTTACGTTTTATTTTACATACAGTGCCCTATCCTTAATCTTGCTAGTATAATTTCTTCTCTCCTTATTGCACTTCCAACCCTTTCAAGTTTTACACTCTGCTGTATTTCCCATGAATGTCTTCCTTTGACTTCTCTATCCCACCTCTCTTCCCATTTTTCAACACATTTCTTTCATATTTCACATTTGACCTCTGCTTTGCTCCTCTTTGCATACATTTCTATATTTTCTTTTCTTGAGGCTCTCTTGGCCAACTCAGTCCCTTTTTTATTTCCCCTCACACCTTAATGCGCTGGTAACCACAAAAACTGAACCTTTCTCTTCTGATTTTTTACGTTTATGCAACACTTCCCACAAAACATCCTGACGGCTGTTAGTGTTAAAAGATAATAAACTTGCCAGCACAGAAGCTGAATCAGTGCAAATCGACACTCAATCCTTCTTAGTTAGTTCCACCTACTTCGATACCACCTGCATTGCGACCATTTCCACCGTGTCATTTGTTCTGTTCACCCTGATTCCTTTTGTTGGCACCGCTACCTCAAACCCAGTCACACCCATTCCTGGTCGCTTTTCCCCATCTGTATCCACCAATGTGTAATTTTCACACTTTTTTATAATGTGCTCTTTGAATTAACTTACGTTCTCTACATTCTTCTTCGTCTTTTTAACTATTACCAAGTGTCAATCTCCTTCTGGTGTAACAAGCATCCAAAAAGAAAAATGAGAACAAGGACAAGCAAAATAATGGAGATGAACCCAACGTGGGTGCCAGCGATTCATATGCGCCAATACGCCAGGGAGACGCATTTCCAAGTAACAATTCAATTCTAACAGTTATGATACTGTACTACACTATAACAGGGTTTCCGTGGGGCATTAAAAAGTATTAAAAGTCGTTAAATTGATTTTTATTTCGAAAATTAAGGCTTTAAACTACGTCAAAAAAGTTAAGCGTCACTTGAATGAACTTTCTGAGGACAGTCACCTCACCTCACAGACCCGTCAGCGATCCTGTTCTGTCTCCCTGTAATTTTTGTCTGCTCTTGAATGGGATTGTGCTGAAAATCTTAATTTCCCCTGGGGGATTATTAAAGTATTTCTGATTCTGATTCTGATTCTGATGCAGAGACCAACGTTCGGGTGAACGTTTTCAATACTTGTCTTGATAATATCATCCATGCAGTAACTGCCCCAAAGATTCACCAGCTTAAATGGAACTGTGCATATGTTCAAGGCAATTCACCCCAACACACTGATGCAAGTAGGAGATGAGGAGCTACACCAAGCTGCACGGCGGCTCAGTGAGCATTACAGTCGGGACATTGGCCCAAGTTTACCTGGCCAGCTGCTTTGTTTCAGAATCTCTTTCACGGATGAAGATACCAAAGGAAAAATCTGTTGTGAATTTGGCTAAAATGCTCCATGTCAACCACCCAGCAGTAACTTCAACATTCAGTTTTATTTTTGACTCAACGCAACCCCTGAGCGCTCATTCTGCAAGTTAGAACTAACTAAAAACAACTTGAGGAGCAATGGGACAGAAGAGACTGAGTGGACTTGCCATGTTGTCCGTAGAGAACGAGAGAGCAAAGAAAACGGACATACAGTGCATCATGGACAAGTTCGCGGAGCGCAGGGCTCGTCGTATGCCCTTCAAATAACAGTGAGTAGGCCTGTCCTACTTCATCCTGAAATTGTGTTTGTATATGTGCAGTGTAAAAAAAAAATCTGTAAAAAAAACGGTCATCTACTGGCAGCTATGGCTGCCAAACGAAAACCATAAAATTAAATTGTAAACCAAATAATGATCAAAAACATTATATGTACAAAAATTTTCATGAAACGTTTTGCGGAAAAATATCGTAATTTTACAGATTTTTACTAGATTATTAAGATCAACCACCTTTAATAAAGTGACGATGCAAACAGTTCTGCAGAAAAATACCTTTATTCTACAGAGTTTTTTCCAAATTATTACGATCAAACACCTTTAATGAAGTGACAATGCTGACAGTTCCACAGAAAAATACCATTATTTTACAGATCTTTTCTGAATTGTTAAGATCAACCACCTTTAATAAAGTGACGATGCAAACAGTTCTGCAGAAAAATACCTTTATTCTACAGCATGAGAGTGTCAAACTCTGGCCCGCGGGCCAAATTTGAGGGTAGCCGAATAAAAAACTTTAACACTGTTAGAAATATACGCCACACTGTGAATCCACACCAAACCAGAACCCTTTGCAGCACTAACTCTTCCGGGACGCTACAAGGTGTGTGTGTGTGGGGGGGGGGGGGGGTTGGTGGTAGCGGGGGTGTATTTTGTAGCGTCCCGGAAGAGTTAGTGCTGCAAAGGATTCTTAGGATAGTTTGTCATTGTTGGCAATTAACTTAAAATAACAGGCGGATTGTTTATTTACAGATAATGTCTTCAATTCTACAGTTTTATAAACTATTTAAAAAAAATAGAAAAATTACAGTAGAAATTTAAAGTAAATTACCCATAAAAATAGGATTTTTTTTTTTTTTTTTACAGTGTGACCATGTGGGCCGCTGTGTCAGTTTTACTGAACTCTAAGCTACTAGCCTATACTGCGCTCTTATTAGTTGAAATACATCATAACAAAACAATGTGGTCGCTGTCCGGGGTGCCTAACTGCTTTGAATTGGTGTTGTTTTATTGTTAGGGGCCACATAGCCTAATGTTTTGTTGTGTCTTCTTGGTTTGTTATAGCTGCTACATCATGTCTATTTGATGGACGTTAAAATGACATAGTCACTCTCCATGGTGCTGAAACGTGTAAGCCCTGCTGTTGCAGGTATGTGCATGTTATGTTGAAAATATTATTTGACTTTTTCCGCCACTGTCCATAGTCAAACGTTGACCTAATCAAGGCAACTACACTCTTACACAGCTCGCCTGCTACCTGACTTTGTAAATGTCCCTTCCTGTTAGTCTTGCATCAAATACAAAATCTACAATTTTAACTTGTTCTACCTTTTCTATCCCTTTCCCATACATTCTTACCTTTTATGACTCTCTTTCTGGTAAAAAACAACAACACCCATGGCCTTTGTTTTCTCCACTGAAATCTGAATCCCCAATCACAGCCCCATTCCACCACCTCATTAATCGCTCCTTGCATTTTCATAACATAACATAATATCGAACAACAGTGGACTTGGATTAACACTACCTTGTGGTGTCCCATTTCTCACCTCATATTGTCTAAACAGATCCTAGCTAAATAGTACCTGCATTTTCCTTTTTAATAAAAAATCCTTTATCCATCTTGTATAATTTCATAAGCACCCCTTCCCTCCACAACATATTGTACGCCTTTTCTATGTCCAAAAATACTGTTATCATTGACTCTTTATTATTTTTGGGCCTTTTTTTATTTCAGTCTCTCGTCTAACCACAAAGTCCATTGTGTGTCTCCCTTTTCTAAAACCGATCAGATAATTTGCTAATATTCCTTTCTTAATATCACTATAGGGGCGCTAATTAGATTGGTCGTGACCAGTGACACAGCTGTGGTTTTGTGATTGATTGAAACTTTTATTAGTAGATTGCACAGTACAGTACATATTTCGTACAATTGACCACTAAATGGTAACACACGAATACGTTTTTCAACTTGTTTAAGTTGGGGCCCACGTTAATCAATTCATGGTAAAGGTCCCTAATGACTTTGAACGGGCTTACTATTTCCTTTTTTCTGGACAGTTTGGCAGCTCCGTTAGCTTGATATATATGAGATCACAGGACAAGCGGTAGAAAATGGATGGATGGATCACACCACTTCATAATTATTGTGAATATGGGTTAACATTATTGAATTGCAGGTCGGACCGAGTTGCTGTCTGGCAGAGACCAGTGGTCCCTGTGCAGTAGAGTCAAAATAATATCCTCTTTGACATTTAACCAGCTAATAGAGCTGACAAAACTTTCAGGAAAGAAAGGAAATAATAAAGCCCAATAAAGTCAATCGGGACCACAGATGTGCCACTTGTTGTGACCAGTCTCATTATCGCCCCTACTGGTAGGGACCACTGGTCCCAGGACAGGCCAGGGAATCAGCTACCACCCCTGCTACATTATTACGTGAGAGACAATGTTGGACTTACCTGTGCATTGCTAAGTACCGTATTTGATTGACACGACAAGTGCCATGCTGCTGCGATCGTGATGCTAATTAGAAAAATGATATGTTTGTTTGCAGTTGATTTCCTGCTACAAATATTAGTCTCATCTAAAATTCATGTCTGCAGTTTTTTTTGTGGTGTGAAGTTCATAATGTGTCTCATTATTTAGCTATAGATGTCCCTGTTGTTTAGCAATGTTTGCAAGCGATATCAAGATTCAGTATGCTGTTGAGCCTATGAGAGATTTACACATCTAGGTTATTAATACTACTCAGGATATTTTTTGATGCTAACAAATATCTCCAAAGACAATATAATTTGGTCATCCATGTCGAATAAAGTGCTTGGCTTTCCTGCACAATAACAACAAGTAAGCTTTTAGATTATGTTATAAAAATGGACAACGAAAATACGATGAACTGGACCAACAATTACGATATTAATAACTGGGACTTAGCGTGACCTTAGTTTATTTACACAATTGGGTCTTCAAAGTTATATTTAGGCATAGCAACATGCACAAATTAACACTAACAAACTAATGTGAACTCTTGCCCTTTCTTTACGTGTAGTTCTGCTCTCAAACATTAACTACACAGTAGAGAATATAATCTAGATTACATCACATAAAGTATCTCAAACAAACCAAATCAACTAACATTTTACAAAGTGATCGCTGCAGAAACGGGCGCGGTCTGATTGTATTCCACAGAATGATGAATGTGATATTTTTAAGAGCCATTCCCTTCAACGCACATTCGTTTTTCCCTGACTATTACCTTTATGAACCATTTCTTTCAGGGCTCTACGAAAGCTATTCCCCATCTCTCTATTTGGTCGACTGGAACACCCAAGAACAGAACAGCAATATGGCATTTTTTGCTCAAACTCTACAATCACTCACTTGTTTTAATATTTAGCTCAAGCTGGTTGACCATCAAAAAATATATAGTATGCAATCCAGCTATTAGGGGTGGGCGATACACTTGCATACCATTATTGCCAATACCGATAATTTTTTAATAACATATGACTTCATTTTCACAAATGTTCAAGATCTTTGAATAATTTTGTGATGTTGCCTTTAGTGTGGTGACTATAATTTCAAACAGAGTAAAACAAAAGACAAAGATTTAAGAGAAAATAAAAACAATTGTTCAACAAAAATATACGTGACAATACATAAGCACAACAATACAAGACAATGTAATAATATCAACAAAACAATAAATCACATGCAATTGTTATTGTTGTGTCTAACAATGTGTTCCCTTTGTTTGTGAACAGCATGTAAATGTAACAATATCAACAATGTAACAATATCAAAAACAACAAAAACACAGAGATTTGTTAAAATAAACATTGGAGAATAGCAATCTCGTCACACTAACCTGGACCTCATACTGTTACCACCCCTGGTATTGATGCTATCAATATCTGAATCGATCCACCGGCCTTTTATGGACTGAGTGACACCTGGAGAATTTCATATTAGGACAGAGGTGTCCAAAGTTTGGCCCAGGGGTCATTTACAGCCCACAGCTAATTTCGGCAAATTGTAAAATTATTATTTTTATATTTTAGTTATTACACTAATTTCCTCTGTCACCTACAGTACAATGGAAAGCAGCTGTGACAGTTTTGTTCAGATATTGAATTGGTTTAATCGTCTTTTAATGTACGAAATGTTGATTTTGATGTCCCTACATTTTCAAATGTTATACGACTTGACACACATCATGCCAATATTGTCTGGCATAATATTATTATTATGTAGTTAATAATTGTTATTGCAATAGTTATAATCCCACAAGGGGAACATATTTTCACTCTCTGCTGTTCATATTGCCCCCCCCCCCCCCCCCCCCAAAGAAACAGACAAAAATTTAACAAATAGCATATACTCGTATCTCTCCAGTAACTACTCAATTGAAGATAAATTGCCAAATATTATAATAAATCTTGCCACATCAATTTATAATATATGTCCATGGTAAAGAAAGACACACAAAAAATATTGTGATTCACGAAAATAAGAAAACTGGAGCTAAAACAAAAGATTGTTTTAAATATACAATTCACACACCTATGAATTATTGTGGTATGTTTTCATCTTTTTCACATTGAGCATGCATGAAAATGCCTGGTCTGTGTTTAAGAAATTCGGTCAAGCTATAAATCTCCATAAACAAATATTTCTATCGACGCCATTTTAGACATCAATGTAATGTGACTACGGCGTTATTAGCCTGATGTGGTTAGCCCCTCCTCTACTCTTTATTGTGTGGTCCAATAAGTTGATGGACAGCAAATGTTACCAATCACATTACGATATCAATTGGACCCGCCTCGTCGAAACAATAATTTCCGCCCAGTGTCGACGAGTGGCAATGTTGTCAGCCAATTAAAAATGACTATTTGCTTAAGCCCCACCCAGTGAGACTGCCCCGTTTCTGTCTTTTGAGTTGGAATAACAAAGGGGGCGTCGTCTGGGGGCGGTACTGGTCTTCAGCTCGACCCAGTTTGAAAGTGAACCGACGGTCCAGTCTCCGCTACAGCCACCAGACATCAACAATAAACAGCGAGTGTTTAAAAAGCCGAAGCCCGGTCCCAAGTGTTCTTTCCGCCTGTCGCCGGCACCCCTGACGAGTGAGTACAGCCGGCTATATTGTATGGGACGCGGGTTAGAACGCTGGGCACATCGCTCCTCTCCTGACCCTCCAAGTCATGGTTGGAGCGGCCAAAAAGAAGACAAAATACACCGCGTTAGTCTTAATGTCCCTTTGCTGTTGTCATGTCACGTCAGCGCCCGCTTATGACTCTTGAAGTCGTATTGTGGCGACCAAGAAACGCCCATTTTGAAGACTGACTGCCAGCAAATAGCCTGCGCCGCCCGTAACAACTCTTCAATCTCCGGAGCATAGTCGCATCCCGTCCTTGAAAATGCGCAGCTTTTAATACCGCGGGCCACGTTTCCATTGCGAACGCGCTACTTGGCCGCCGGGATATGAAAAGACAAACTGGCGCGGTGGCTAATGTTGTGTTTTCCTGCGCCTTTGTGCTCCAAACGTCTGTTGTGACGTCGCAGAGGGGGATGGGAGGCTCGCGCTGCAGAGGGCGGGAAGCAAATGGTGGCTCATTGTTCTGGCTGCAGCTAGCCACATTCTGCTAACCAATGCTAATAGTCGGCCCCGTCCGAGACGCTACTTCTCAGTGTCGGATAGCGGCTGGCCGGCCGCATCACTCCATCTCCCGCGGCAAGGCCTGCGTCGTGAGGGTGCAGGCCGCCCCGTTATGCCTCTTGAGAGAAAATGGAACCTTTCGGTCCTTTGTTACGTGCCTCAATGCTGGACGGGCCATCTTTTGGCCCTCAGCGGAGTGATAACTTGACCTCCCTATTTTATTATAGATAAGAATGTCACGTGCAGGTTCAACTTTGTTCTTTATCTGCAAAAAACAAATCATTTATAAGTGAGATATTACTTTAACATATTTTGCACTTTTTACTATTATAATATGCATTACATATTTGAAAATGTTTTATTTTTCACTTTTCAACCTCTTCTCACGTACATTTATTAGAATTAAAACTGACATTAGTATGTTTATAAGGGACTCTAATCTGGTTGTTCTTCTATGTTTGGGTGGTGGAGTGTGAACACCCGCCTGCCAGCAACTTGCATCCCAAGTGAGGCAAGTGTAAACGCCGACTGCACCAAAGCATCGAAATCAGGAGATGCATAGCACCACCACCCGACGGAAACTTTAGTAAAAATCATCCAAAAATAAAAGAGAAATGTCAGCCAAACTAAATACAGCAGTTTAAATCATAAGTCATCCTTAACGACACCGTGCTTTAAATATTGCGACTTCGCCACATCGCAGATTTTTGGGAATTTCAAAAAAATGTTTTTTTTAATTTTTTTGTCTTTAATTAAGCATTTTCAAGCATACAAATGGTTAAATGAATCTAAAGTATCAATACTACATTAGTATTGGCCACGAGAGGAGACCAAGCCAATCACAGCATTCTGGTTAGTATCATGGCCACTGATTGCAGCTTCAGACAGCATTACTGTATTGGATTAAAATAGTTTAAAGGTCACTAAAGGTTGTTATTTCATGTCTATAGGGCTCTCATATGTCCAGAAATGTATTTAGAAGGTCATAAGCAGGTGTTTTTTGCTTTAGCTACAAAAATAATTGCTTTGCCTAAGAGCACAGTACCAAGTCAAATTCCTTGTGTTAAACATACTTGGCCAACAAAACTCATTACGAATCTAATTATGATTTATATGTCGCAGAAAATAATTTACCACAGCCTCTTTTTAACAAAGAGGTGATATTGCTCATTACAGGCTGGCGTTGTTAGGAATGCTGTATCCTTTTTGACGTCTTTATTCATATTTATACCCTCATTTACCTGGTAAAAAGTCTGACCAAGAAACAAAAGTTCTGCAAGTGTATTTGACCTGGAAGATGTTCTGTTTTTTTGGACTTTTGATTGAGGCGTGACTTTATGCTGACAGTAATACAAGTGTGAACGCAACCCTTAGACTATGTTGTCGTCCCAGCAGGCCGCCACTATGATGCGAAAAGATGTGAACAAGCCCAAGGGGAAGACGTCGGCATATGCCTTCTTCGTACAGACGTGTCGAGAGGAGCACCGCAAGAAGAACCCAGAGCAGTCGGTCAACTTTGCAGAGTTCTCCAAGAAGTGTTCAGAGCGATGGAAGGTGCGTTGAAGCGGTCAAAGGTGTTTGCAGGAGAGGGAAACATGGTTGCAACCTCTTTCTTGTGACCTACGATCCATTTTCGGCAGGGTCTGTCTCCCAGTGACAAGAAGTGTTTCGAAGACATGGCCAAGGCCGACAAGGTGCGCTACAACCGGGAGATGAGTGACTATGTCCCGCCCAAAGGCTTCGGAAAGAGAGGTCGCAAGAGGAAAGACCCCAACGCACCCAAACGGCCACCGTAAGTCCAATTGTACACCACAAAACAGAAGTCGGTGCCTCAGCCCTCAGAGTCCGGACCTGTCTGTTTCTGGCTTATGTAGGTCTGCGTTCTTCGTCTTCTGCGGCGAGTACCGTCCCAGCATCAAGCAGCAATACCCGGGTCTGTCCATAGGAGACTGCGCCAAAAAACTGGGAGAGATGTGGAGTAAGCTAACGCAGTCTGACAAGACACCATACGAAGAGAAGGCGCAAAAACTCCGTGAGAAATACGACCGGGTAAGACACACACAACACATGCACTGAACAGACAAGTGTTACGTGTCAACTTCCTGTCTCCCAGGATATGGTGGCGTATCGGGGTGGCGGCTCGTATGCCAGGAACCCTGGTTCATCCGCTCAGGGTGGCGAGGAAGAAGAGGAGGATGAAGGTGAGGACGACGACGAAGAGGATGACGATGACGAGTAGGGACACAGACGTGTGTGTGTGTGTGTGTGTGGGGAGTGAGGTCAAATTTCAGATCTTTCACACAACTTTTTTTTAAAGAGAAAATACGTCTTCAAGCTGCTGATTGGCTTATAAAGTGGCAGGGGCGGAGCTTCACAGGAGGCGTGGTTACAGATAAACATACACACAATCAGAGGCACTTGTGTTGTCCCCCTCAATGGACTGACACTGTCGTCCTAATTGTCCTCGTTTGTGTTTTTAATTTTTTACTTAAGCTTCCTGTGTCGTGCGTAGAGGTCAAAGGTCACAGATCAGCTTGACCATGTGACGTAAAGAAACACACACTGTGGATAAATGACTGATTGTGTGAGATGAGGTCATTGGATGTTACAAGTGTCGGAGGAGGATGACATCCTCTGTTGCCATGGTTACGCCCACCAGCCCCTCCCCAGCCATGCTTACGTGTGTTACCATGGAGACCGTGGACTCTTCATTGTCATGTTTTTATTTTTATGTTTTGTTCACAGTCAATGTAGAAACGACTTTTATAATAAAACAAATGAGGAAAACGTACACACACATCAGTTTTTCTTTGACCCGGCATGAGAATCGTGGATGGCATGTCTTCATCTTACGCTAAGCTTGTCAATGACTGGGTGCTGCCATGCGAACTATGGGTGACTACATCCAAAATATATTGGAGTTTCTCGCCAACTTCAAATTATTGTCAATTTACAGTCAAGTCCATTCATTTTATTGGCTTAGTTTGCTACAGCTAGCCTAGCTCTGCTTGCTAGCATGCCAGCACTGCGCAAGTCCTTGATTGTACGAAGATGTCAAGTTACCACCGCATCAATGCTGAAGAGTAAACAAAACAGAAATTAAAATTTCTTTAAAATATTTTTTTGAATTCTCGGTAAAACCAACTTATTTGGTGGAGAACGGAAGGGGCCGTGTGTTTACAGGACAATGGGTGGGGTTACTTAAGAGCAGCACAACAGACTGCCCCCACAGCCATGCATGCTGGGAGAAATTAAGAGAGGTAAGTACACTTGTGCTTTTGAGCTGACATCCATGAACATCAATTAAAGCTCTAAGTGTCAAATTCTACTTTAACCATGTAGTTCATAACAGTACCTATAAAACACATTGTGTATGGTTTCACTGTAGTTTAGGAATGTGATCGTGAAAATTGCTTCAATAGGCCTAATTGTAATTCCTGTACACAGTTAATATCTAGACAAAACAATTTGAAACATGCACAAGGATAAAAAAAAAAGCATCATACATCACTTAATGTGATTAAATGTGGATATATCGAATGCAGCTGAGATAATCTCCAGCACCCCCCGCGACCCCGAACGGGACAAGCGGTAGAAAATGGATGGAATAGATAGTTAACACCAATCTGTGGTGTGTTTATCCGGGTACTTGCTGTGGTACTTTTCAAGTCAGCATGAGCACACTCCAGCACTCAAATTGAACCCAATGAAACACCTTTGGGATGAATTCGAACTGAGACTGAGAGCCAGGCCTTCTCGACCAACATCAGTGTGTGACCTCACCAATGTGCTTTTGGAAGAATGGTCGAGAGTTCTTATAAACACACTTTGCAACCTTGTGGACAGCCTTCCCAGAAGAGTCGAAGCTGAAATAGATGCAAAAGGTGGACCGACATCATATTGGACCCTATGGGTTAGGAATAGGATGGCACTTCAAGTTCATGTGTGAGTGAAGGCAGGTGACCAAATACTTTTGGCAAAATAGTGTATTTCAAGTGTAATGTGGCCATGTATCAAAACAAGTTTGTCACTCCTGGTGTAAAGCACTGCCAACACTAATTTGGAGAACATGCACCACACTTTACAGTTCAAGTTATTACAATATCCATCCATTTTCTACCGCTTGTCCCTTTCACTGAATGACGCCCACTTTGTACTTTGCCACCCTCTATAGAACAAACTTTTTGATAATTAAACAATCATACGTAAGGAAATTATGAAGGAATGTGTAAACTAGGGTATCCCTGAAGTCGTGATTTGGTGCGCTGGTCGTCCTATTTATTATATTCTTAAACTGAAATAAAAATTGTTTTTGTGATATATTATTAGATATGACACCAGTTTGCATTTTTACCTGTAACACAAAGCTAGCGTGGATATTTTGTTCAAAAAGGTTTAGAATAATGTTTTGGGTACCCCTGATGGAAAAGCTTACGGCAAAGTGTGGCCTGGGGCCTGTTTGCGCCCCGCAGCTCGAGTTTTGTTGGCCTGCAGCATTTTGTCAAAATAAAATCAAACAAAAAATAGGTAAAAGCACAAAGTTGACACATGTTAATTTAAAAACATGTCTGTTTCTTACCATTAAAAAAAGTGTTAAAGTGTACATACTATGTGCTTTGAATGTTGAATAATTGTGTTCATTTTTTTCTGAAGTTTATTGTGAAATGCATCCTCAGAATATCAAAGTTTTATGAAGAAAAGTCACTTTATTAGTGCAAACATCACACAGCCATGCGGTCTTATTTGAACAATGGCAACATGACAGCAAATAAGTATTTCCCTATTGAATCCAAGATTGCAGCGTAGATCAAAGTTTCTTCAGTGATTCACTCATCATAGTGTGTGTTTAAATATCTGGAAAAAAAGTTAACTTACCACAAATCAATACACAGTGATTACATCGGCGTCAAATATATGAAGCTGTCATTCCTGCTAAAACCTTACAATCACAGCTTTTTATCATCACAATGGCAACGAAGCATCACTGATTAGGTGCACATCCCGACCTGACCTCTGACCTGAGCACAAACGAGCCTTTAACTAACATCAAAGATTTTGTCACATTTAGTTAGCTTGCTAATGATAGTTAGCAACCATGCTAACGAGCAGCTGATTGGGGGAACTTTTCCTTGAGGAGGAAGTATGGAAAGAAAAGGTCAAAGTTCACAAGTTGAAACCGTCAAGAGGAAGTTGTTTGTTGCTTTGTTTGATTCAATTTGTTTTAACATCCATAAACGGAACGATTAAAGAGAAAACAAATTAACACTACTTAGGTTTTCCCTGATTGGTTAGCAGAGGGTGGGCAGATCATTCAAAGTAAGGATCAGATCGATACCAAAGGTATTGATACTATCGCGATGAGATTGATATTTTTTTGCTTCACTTTTAAGTTTTTTTTGTTTTTTTTACAAATATGTATGTTTTCGTTACGTTGTTGCTATTGTTACATTGATGATATAATGTGTACATATTGTTTACAAAGTCAGGGAGTAAGTCCTCGGACACAGGAGAACTTTGAACGAGAGTTAATCATAGTTTTGGCTTTTCTTTCCTCATTTGGAACTATTGACTTTAGTTTGTTGAAAAATGTATTCAATACAATGGAATAATTGTATTCCTTTGTTCATATTCTTTAATATATATGTATATATAAAGTTGTGTTTATATTCTGTTCACAAATATGTTTATAGATAAAAAAACATTTAAAATATCAATCTTTTATTCTAATTAATCATGGTCAATTAATTAAAGGAAGAAAAAAAAAATCACAAAATCATTTAATGATCTTGTAAATTTTCAAGTAAAAAGTATCAGTATCGCCAATACCAGTCTTGTATTTACTTGGTATGGGATTGATATCAAAATTTGCATTATCGCCCATCCCTATTGGTTAGGGCTGATTGTCTCGAGTTTATTGCTCTGCTTTCTTACAGCAGCTTCTTAATAAAGTTTAATTCAAACCTAATGCTACAACAGCTAACTGGCTAACATTAGCACCGGATGGAAGACGCCTTTGGCATTCTCTGACCTGCAACCCTGAGATTCATGTTGCCATGACAACATGTGGTGTGTGTGCGTGTGTGTGTTAGTGCTCATTGGGCATATGTCGAATAGTGTGGAAGATCCAGTCCATCTTGGTGCTCCAGCCTCCATGGTGAGCATCATTCATCTGTTTGGTAAAATACTCCAGCGCCTCCTGCTGGCTTTTCTCTGACACAAAAAAATCATGAATTATTTTCTGTGCTTGATTTCAACAGTGTGTGCGTGTGTGTGCGTTACCCAGTGCAAGGGTCTTTCTCAGATAGGCGATGTCGTCAAAGCTTTGCAGTTCAGGCATCCCGCAACCAAGCAGCAGCGAGAACAAGTTGATGAAGAGGCTGGCGTGCTGACGGATGGCCAGGTACGCTTTGTAACACATCTCCTGGAACCTGAGACATGGCGAGACAGGCGGGATAGGTGAGAGACATTTCCAACTCCTTTGTCTGGTTTGGACGGAGGAGGACAGGACAGAGGCACAGGTGTGTGCAGGGACGGCAAAGACACCTGTCAAACTCCTTTGTCTTGGTTGACTCCTGGACTCCTTTGCTGATGACAATCAGGAAGTCCTGTGTCAGCACAAAAGGAACGCGCTCCCGCTTGTAGCCAAACTTCTTCTTCTTGTGGTCCAGGAAGTGACCAAAGTCAATGTGGAAGAGCTGCAGGAAGTGGACAAAGACAGACAGGTCTGAGTTTAAGAAAGGGTGGTGTCAGGAACCCTACACTCACCTGCCCGTTCTCCTTCACCATGATGTTGGAGTTGTGGCGGTCGCCAATTCCCAGAATGAACGTTGCCACGCAATAACCCGCGCAAGACCTGGTGAACAGGTCGATTGCTCGGTCATAGCTGAGAGAAACAAGGTAAGACAGGTTACTCCTAGCTTGATGGGAAAACAGCAAGACGGGCAGATACTGACGCCTCTCCACGGTTTTTGTCTTTAATCCAGTGGTGCAGTGTGTTTGAGTTAAACTGCAGCGCCCCCTTCAGGCCTCCTTTACACTGAATCTGCATGATGGTGAAACTGTTCTTCACCACCTCGATGAGACCCACACAGTCTCCGATGGACAGACATCCATACGGGAGCATCCTGAGAGACACACAAACATACAGCGAAGCCGACATGTGATGATGTCATCATTACCTGTCTCACCGAAGGTCTAGTCCTTGGTTCTGCCAGATGTTCTCCATGATCTTGATGATCTGCAGCGTCAGCATGTCTTGCCGCAAGTCTGTAAAAAAAAAACAAGCAACATTGTCGACAGGGGCACTTTTAGCATGCGTCTGTCTCCCGGAGAAAACATTCTACCGTCTCCATTCTTGAAGATGATCTCATTGTTGCTGAAGAGCAGCTCAGACATGATGTCAGGATTCTCCCAGTTTAACCACAAGGGGCGCTTTGCCGACGACATGATCCTGCACTCCTCCAGCCTGCATGGCGACACATGTCGGTTGGCAGTGTTGAAGCAGGGTTGATACAGTAGACAAGTGCTGCACCATGGGTGTATGTGTCACCTGAGATGTCCCAGCTGGTGCACAGGGTTCAGAGGCGAGACAAATCCCTGCAGAGCCTCCATGTAATCTGGACGAGACATGTGTTCAACCAGGAACTTCATCTGAGTCTGACAACCAATCACAGAGTGGCAGCTAAATCAGACCTGAGCTCAGACATGATGTGATCGTTTTCTTACTTTCTGTGTTTCGTCCTTCTTTTCTTGTTTCAGAGTATCTGTGAGGTTCACCAGTTTATCCATTGCCTCCACCTGCAGGCACACAGGCAGGCACACTTCCTGTGAATATGCCAATCGGAGTTAAAGACCATATCATAAAGGAGCTCACCTGCCGGTTCAGGTGTTTTAGATACATGCCGCAGGCTCTGCAGAAGGCCTCGAGCAGCAGACCGAAGCGCCGCGACACCGTCTTGTTGTGCATCTCAGACCTGTCAACAGCATCCACAGAATGATGAGGAGTCTGATCTCACAAGTCATCCTGCCTTGCTCACTTGAGATGCCAGAAGAAGAAGTGTCCTATCCTCTGATTGGTCAGCGCTTTCTTGATCAGGAAACGGGCAAGTGGGTTGTCAAGGTACATCTCATACTTCAGCACCTGGAAATAGCATTCCACAACGACATCCACTTGTGTCCACGGACAGCAACGTACTTTTCCTCGGTGTGCGGAGTGAACCTGTACGAGCTGCAGCAGGTACTGGGACAGCTTGTCGTCCGTCAGGCTCTGGACCAGACAGCGCAGTGCAAACTCTCTTACCACAGGATCAGGAAAGTTACAGTCCAACAGTTCTAGAGCCGACTCGGACTCCATTAGAGGCCACTCCTTCAACAAACAGTACATCTAAGGGTGCATGGGGGACATGATGTGAGGAACTATGAGTCTTGAGGTACTTTGTCATGAATGTACACATATTCTTTTTTTAGGTTTATCCTACCTGAGATACTTCATCTCTGGAATTCCACTTAACCGAAAGAAGTAACTTCGGAAGAGACTCTGGAATATTGACACAGTAATGCCTGCAGGGACAGAACCATTTAGACACACCACAGTGAAGATGACAGATGTCAACCTGTTGGGCAACCTTAAGATTGACCATACACGATTACTCTTAGAATCTTAAAGGGATCCATTCATAAAGTGTCATAAGTCAGCTATAAATATTTTAACTTTAATTTTAACTTTTATTGCTTGAAATCTTTTAACAATGTCAGATATATTTATTGATATAAAGTTGTTATAATTGTTTAATGTTTTGTGGCATTTTTGTAAAAAATAACAGTTTTTATAATGGGAAAATGCAAAATATGCAATATTTCTAAAAATAAGTTGCAGAGTGGAAAATTTGAGGTTGGGTAATTACAGCCTTGATTATGTCAATAATTCATGTAAATATTGATTTTGAATTCATGTAAACATTGATTTTGATACATTAGACAAAACATATCATTTTTACAGTGCCTACTGAGCTGGAATGAGAGAAAAAGCAGGCAGGACTACTTCCCAATAACATTTTCTTTGCATTTCAGCAATTTAATGGCAGTTTAACTCATTCACGCACATCAAAGTTCTGAGAATTATGCTCATTGGGTTCAGTTTTCTGGCGTCATCTTGTGGTTAAGAGGCGTAATTACACCACAAAAATATGTTGAATGAGTATAATTCGATTTTTATAGGAAAAGCACAGTGATATACCAGGATTACAGTCAGTTAAAATAGCAGTTATAATGGTAGTCAATGGGGCCGAAATAGGTCTTAAGAGAAAGTGTGTAGTCTATACTTTGTTTATATCCTATTATAACAATGTTGCAATAAAAAACAATGTCCTTCAATCTGATCAATCATATCACATACTGAACACATGTAATGCCCGTTATGGGCCCTAGGTGTGCACAAGGGTTAATTGAGTCTTTACCTATGTCTCCACAGGAAGTCCTTCTCTTGCTCAGAGAGTTCGTAGAGAGGATCTTTACAGCAGAGACATCGAAGCTGCTCGGCGTCTGTTGCTGAAACACTGCTGTCACATGCCAGACGACTGTTCTGCAACAGGGAGACAGGCTCTGTTTTTCTGTGTGTTATGATACTGCGTGTGTGTCTGTCTGTGTGTGTACTACCAGGCCATGTGTGTAGTTGAGGCCCAGTTCTCTGCTGATGGTCCAGTTGGCGTGTTCTTCAATTTGCTGTTCATCAGGAAACACCACCGGCTGGGTGAACCAGGAGAACTCGAGTTCTACGCAAGGAGACTCCTAGAGAGGCACGCGTCACATCCAATCAGTGGACTTTATTTACTAGCAGCCAAAACACCTGGTAGTGTACCTTGTTAGGATTGGAACTGGCCACCCCTATGGGGTTCAGCAGATCCTCGAGTCCGTGAGGGACGGGCCACAAACTCAGCGCCACTTTACCTGACACCAGAATGTCCTTATAGTCAAAGAGGTTGACGTTTCCCCAGGCCAGTGGGCAGTGTTCCTGACACATAAGTGAACAAGAAGACTTTAATTTGGTAGGTTCTTCTCTGACTTCCTGCATCACTGCAGTCTTTCCGTACCTCTTTGGCCCCTTTCCTTCCCTTCACAGAGCAGATAGACAGGCAGACTCTGGCTGAGCGGGGGAGGTCAGACAGGTAGATGTCATAGGTCAGCCACTCGTTCCATCTGGACTCAGGACAAACACGCTTCAGATGCGTGTAGTCAGTGTGTACCGAGTAGTTAGTGTTTTGTGTGTTACCTTGGGTTGGAGCAGGGAACCCTTTGTGTGTTGACATTGTCACAGAGTGGCTCTCCTCCATGATAAATACCTGTCCTTACATAGATCTACACACACACACCTGTCATCAGACACAGAGACTAACAGGGACACAAAGACAGGCAGACAAACCTTGTCGATGTCGCGGATGTTGACGTTAACATAGGTGGCACAGAGCAGTCGAACCCTCAGCCGGGTGTTGAAGGCCCACAGTGAGCGCGGAGGAGAACCATCTGACCCTCCGAGACAGGGAGATGGCTGCGGAGTTCGACGACTGAAACGCAAACCAAAAGTTTTCTACTTGGTGACAGCGTGAGCCGGCTGCTAATTTGTGTCTCCTGATGGGCTGCCATACCTGTATGATGGTGTTACAAATCCAGAGGCGGGAAGCTGTGAGTAGAGACTGTCTTTGGAGACCAGCATGAGGTGAGGAAGACGACCCACGATGATACAGGAGCGGATGTACTACAGGCGTGCAGACAGGCAAACGGGTGAGACAGTTTCATGTATGGGGTCCTTGCTGCAAGCTTTTACCTTGTACTGACTCAGAGGGTACTTTTCCAACAGGTATTCATCACAGCCACACACCTGAAGAGTAGTAGTAGGTGAATCAGGCAGTCATGTGACAGACAAGTAGTGCAAATAAGACTTTAAACTGCTTGTCTGATTTTGAGCATATCCAGATTGTATTCAGCTTGATGTGAAGTATGAACAGCAAAAATCTTGTGTTGTGGTTGGAAATGTGATTCGATTTAGTTTTCAGTTCGGGCCAGTTCCACCATGGTCTGTCCAATCGGATATTAGAGCAGATCAAACCTGACAACGGTGCCTCGAGGATGGAGACAGTAAATTCACTGATGAAATGAACAACCACAATTTTGATGCCAATGGCATGAAAAACACAAACCAGTCCCGTCTCGTCGGTGCCTTTCTGATGTTCCACATCTCACTTCATGAAGAACGTCAGAAAGACTTTTGGGATTGTCTTCAAAGCTGACCAAGAATATGTATGAGGAGTCTAATAATAATGATAACTAGAAAAATAATTTAGACTGCCCAGACCTTTTTGCAAGGCACTAAACAGACAGTGATCCGGATCACAACCAAAATGTAATCACTTGTTCCTTATCTAATTTCTGACATTTCCTGAGAGTTTAATCAAAATCCGCTAAAACTTTTTGAGCTATGTGGCTATCAAACAAACAGTCAGACAAACAAACCCCAGCGGATATGAGGATAAATTAATTCGGCATGTCTACAAGAGGATCCACTTTTGCATCAGTCTCAGTACTTGGGCGCATTTGTTCTAAAGCGGAATTAAATAAATGGAGTGAACCCTTTTCTCAGGCATCTACTCTCTTTATCTCTGTGAGTGGAAGTGGGGCTGCTAGCATATACATACACAGAGAAGTTAAGCCTTGTAAGGTAAATGTAAGGTAACATGGTTGAAATGATCCGGATCCCCTAACAATCCAATCACTTTTTTCTTATCCTATTTTGGACATTCCCTGAACGTTTAATCAACATCCACCCATAAATGTTTGAGTTATGTTGCTAACTAAGAGCCCTATTCTCCTATGTGCTTATGTGAAAAAATCTGCACATTTGCACAGATTTTGACTAAGTCTGTCATTGACCACCTTCATCCAAGATGCGCACTCTGGTTGGAGCAACGCGGACATATGGGTGTTCCCAGTCAATGGATGAGTTCACTCACTGCAGGTGCTGCAAGGTGAACGTCTACAGTATTTCCTTCTGTTTAGTGCTATCAACCAAAAGTACAAGTGCCGCTCCAGTTTCTACTCGAATTGATTCTTACAATAATATGCAATATAACAAAAACTATTCATACTTATTAAACCGTCCCATGTGTGATGTCTGTAGGAGTGTTTGCATGTTTGTACGTGCTATCGTTGCTATCACTAGCTAATATGCTAACACACTTACAAGTGTCTGAGTT
This sequence comes from Nerophis lumbriciformis, assembly GCF_033978685.3. Lineage (NCBI taxonomy): Eukaryota > Metazoa > Chordata > Actinopteri > Syngnathiformes > Syngnathidae > Nerophis > Nerophis lumbriciformis. The sequence goes on from NC_084552.2 coordinate 37,787,340, forward strand.
AGTATCATTAACTTCCAATTGCATTCTTTTTGTATTGTTCCAGTTTCACAAATTCCTGTCACCGTTGAGTTATTGAGTCTGTTTAGCAGATTGGAGAGCCAGCTTCTGCAGCTTGTGGGTCCATGACTTCTGTTTTGTGTGATCAGCCATTCTACTGCCGTGTTACAGGCACCGTTTCGAAACAATTAAGGTATGTAGATAATTATTTCCTCGTGGTATGTATCTGCGGCTTATAGTCCGGTGAGGCTAATATATGGAAAACATTTTTTTTCTTCAAAAATGTAATGGGTGTGGCTTAAATACCAGTATGTTCAATAGTCCGGAAAATATGGGAATTACTGTTGCTCCAACGCGTTTCTGAGGCTGAAACAAGTCCAGCACCTATGGAAGGTGAAACAATTGGAAACACCTGGAAAAATCCATAGAGATTAATATCATGAGTGTCACTATGAATCAACAACTAAAATGTCCATAGTTTACTTGGCTTTGTGCCTGCGTAAGTTAAAAGGAAAAAACAAGGCGCGACCACCGCATAAAGAGCAAGACGACCATGCATGGGCTGCATTGGGAAATCCTGGGATGTTAAATATGTACAAGGATTTCGGCTGGACCGTTGGTTATCATTGAACTTTGTGATTATTTAATAGAAAATACATATACTGTATAAAGTACTGTATTGTCTATGAGACAATATAAAAAGGACAAGAAAGTTATCCTCACTTTGTTGCACAGACTGGTAGAATGTCGCAGGCAGAATAACAAAAACATTTAATCAACTTAAATCAATTGAATTGATTGATTTTTTCACAAATAATGTTAAACTGTCAGCTGTTAACTCACCGACTTGTATCTATGATTACTATTCACATCCGGCCAGGAAGAAGTCACTGGTCACTGTTATAGCGTCCATATACGCACTCCATTTCCATGATGACACACAACATGTAGTGCGGCCTGGATGTGTACGGCCTTTTACAATTTAAAGTGTTTTCTTTTTTACGTATTTCAATGACAGTTGTTATTGTTAGTAAAACTTCATGCGCCACAATTTTAACACAGCCAAAAATAAAAAAGCGTCATGGCAAAGTCCGCCTCATTAGTAATGAACTCACATTCATTCACAAATGTCACACTTGAGCCTTACTTACGCGGAGTGGGCATGTCCGTGGGCAGGATGGGAGAATACGAAAAAGAGAAAGCTACGTAATTTCAAGAGCGTAAAAAAACACTTGAGCACAAAGGGGGTAATAGACCCACAATTAAGGTGTTAATCATAAAACTGTAATTCCTTTAAAACATACGCACATGGTGTTGAACATGGTGTGTGAGAAAATCGTCCTCTGACATGTTTTGCATCCATATGGATATTCTCATTCAGGGTCAGAAATCTTCAGCAAGTGGTCGGTGACTCCCAGGGGTTCCACAGAGGTACTGAGAGGGAGAGTCGTAAAAGTTTTGGTTGCCTTTTTTAAATATATTTTTTATATTCCCCCAGCAATGTTTCCACAAATTTAAATGTCTGTAGTTAAGTATTAACATTGATCCAATATTTTGCAGTGTAGTTTAGAAATGACAGTGGCATGGCCGCCCAACTCACTATAAAAATATGAAAAATTATATTATTGTATTTACGTTAGCATTTACTTCCACCTAACAATTAGGTTGCTGTCAGTTTGCAATTAGTGCAGCAGTTGCCAGCTAGCCATTAGTGTGCTAGTTTCCAGTTAGCTATTAGTGATGCTATACTGTATAATTTGAATATCTTAGTACAGTATTGCACAATAACAGAGTATCTTTAGGACCAGTCAAAACACAATCACAATGTTGGGCAGCACGATACAACAGGGGTTAGTGCGTGTCCCTCACAATAAGAAGGTCCTGAGCTCGGGGTTTTTCTGTGTGGAGTTTGCATGTTCTCCCCGTGACTGCGTGGGTTCCCTCCGGATACTCCGGCTTCCTCCCACCTCCAAAGACATGCACCTGGGGATAGGCTACACTAATTTGGCCCTAGTGTTTGAATGTGAGTGTGAATGTTGTCTGTCTATCTGTGTTGGCCCTGCGATTATCTGGCGACTTGTCCATGGTGTACGCCGCCTTCCGCCCGAATGCAGCTGGGATAGGCTCCAGCAACACCCGCGACCCCGAGAGGCACAAGCAGTAGGAAATGGATGGATGGACAATCACAATTTAAGTATAATGTCCCGGTTTCTTTTCTGGATCAGTTTTGGGGTCCCTCTCCCGGAAAACGTTGAGGACCCCTGGTCGAAGTCATTGTGTTCTCAGGGCACTGAATCGATTTCAATTGGACTGTACAGATTGTCAGAGAAGACATTTCACTTCTCAAAGACTATAGTAGATAGGGTTAGAGCTGTCCTTTCTGGTCTTTGAGCATTGGCGAAAACGTCTTTTTAAGACAATTTGAACAGTCCAATTGCAATGTCCCTGAAAACAATTTTTTTGAAGAATTTTGCGGCCAGCAGCCCTAAGAGTGAGATGCAACATTACGTGTTTGGCTACATTTCCATTTTTGTTTAAAATCTGCGTTACAAAATGATCAGAAACCTGTGCTAATAGGTCCTTACAAAGCATTGATCGCTCGCCATGAAAATCTGAAGATGTGGACAGCAGATGTGATGTACCAGCAGTGCAAGGCCATAGAGACATATACGTACCTTCAGGATGTACTGGCCCTGGTACTCCTGGACACACAGGCGGAGCTGCTGAGGTGAAAGGTGCATGGACCTGCTCTTCTTCCTGATGGACTCGGCAATCAGCTGCTCAGGCAGGCTGTCGTGACTCACCTGCGGAGAAAAGAATATTCATTTGTCAGGTGAGTGACTGAGGTGGGTGGTTATAATTCAGTGGTGGCTGCTGGTGTTTCAAGTAGGGGAGGCTCATCTTCAGCTATTCCCTAGACACAAGTACAGACTCCAATGACAGATAAAAGCTATAAAGATGGTAGATTTTACAAATAATACGTCACTTAGAGGATTGTAAAATTCTCTATATCAACTCGAAACAGCGGAATAAGACATGAAAAATGCTCTGGCAGTAGTTTATATTTTACGATCGCTGATTCGCTCAGTTTGCTGTCAATCAAAAAGGGATTCAGCCTCAGACAGATCATCCACTCGTCATGTGGAAGCTCAGCGTCCAGGCCAGCCAAGGCCAAGCCTACTTTCCATACACTGTAAAAATGGTCATTGTAAAATGGCTAATAATTGCACTACGTTCACAGTAACATTTATAGTAATTTACTGTAAAGTTAAATGCTGTGAAAAATAAGATTACTGTAATGTTTACAAGAATTTGTTGTAAGATTACAGTACATTTTCATTACAGTATTTTACTGTGAAATAATACTGTTAAATGCTCGTCGAATTTTTTTACAGTGTACAATTTCAGAGACGCTCGGCGTTCATTGGGCAGGACAAAATGACTGTCTAGTTCGTCTGCAATGGATTAACCCACTCTATGCTCCCCCATTAAAGTCAATGGACGCTCAACTTTAACATAGTGTTTAGCGCACTATGACGCTACCCCAATGAATGAGAAGAATGACGTGAACGTAGCTGATTCTGAACAAAAGTGCGTATGTGGTCAATGACACAGAAAGATCCCGAGCCCGGGATTGAACTACTCAGGACCTTCGTATTTTGAGGCACATGCACTAACCCCTGCTTGACCGTGCTGCCCGGTCAATGACATGTAAACACAAAAGTACTTCCCTTGCAGTCTTAGAACAAATATCACTGTAATAATTGCAGTAGTTTATGATCCATGGATACCTTCAGTGTGTATTTTTGTTTGGAGTTGGACGGACACACGATCACCCAGATGGTTACGATCAACCTCCCTACCGAGAGACACAAGAAAACACTTCTTTGGCATTTTTTCCAAGGCAAAGTCCGCATGACGATGTAAGTGCTCGCTGAGACTAAGTCTATAGAACCTTTGTCCAACTTGCTGTAGATATGCTGTGGCAGTTGGGGGCTGGACTCCACATTTGGGGGATAAACATAGAGCGCCTGGCTATGGGCGCCGCCCCCCTCCCGCTCCTCCATGGCCTCTCTGCACACGCTCAGTATGGCACGACGGAAATCCTGGACCTCGGGGTCCTTCATCATCTCAAACTCGCAGACCGGCATCCCGATGGCGAATCCTGCTCACAAACACGGAATTGTGCTCGGGCTCTCTCTGGTTTTATCGGACCACCTCTTACCGATCTCCCGGTTCAGGATCTTCTCCTCACGGTTTCCCAGAGGCTCGATCACCTTTAGAATTGGGTGAAACAGTCGAAGGTCACACAACCGCCTGGTCTCGTCGTAAAACTCCTCCCTCTCCGCTTCCTGGGTCACGCCCACAAATATGTAGCTGGACTCCTCCTGTTCGGCCGCAAAGCAGAGGTTAAGCCCTGCAGAGCGGCGCCAAGAGTTCAAGGGTCAGCCGTACCTGCAGAAGGTGGTAGAGAGGATACTTCCTGGCCTCTGCGAAGAGCTGCTGTTTGATGCTGATGAGAGGAGTCTCTCGAAGACACTCCAGGCTCACCATCATCCCTGCACACAAGGTCATCGGAGCATTACGGACAACAGAGGACGGCGATGACATCATCGGCTGTCAAAAACCTTGTACCATTGGGAAGGCAGCAGTCCACCAGGATGCGTGGGGGCATCAGATGGAGACCCCATAGTTCCCCTGACGATGGTCTGGGAGCCATGATGACTCCCTCACCCGGGCTCCTGGGGGACGGACAGGTGGGTGTATTAACGTCATGGCGTGTGGACATAAATTCTCATGTTTTCTTCTGTCTTTCTGCTTCCATTTATGTCTTTGTGTGTTTTCTATAAGGCCATCAAACAAAGACCAAAAAGTAGGACACGTGCACGCGCGCACACACACACACACACACACACACACACACACACACACACACACACACACACACACACACACACACACACACACACACACACACACACATTTCCTGTTACTGTGTGAGGAAAGGGACTTGTCATCAACATCATTATTATGAAGGTGCAATATTGTCTACACAACGAAGGAATAATCTTGTCTCCTTCTCCGCGCCCTCGCCTCTTTCTGCTCAGAACTTCAGACTATGATGGTTTCCATGACAACATAAAAGGTAGCATCAGTCCGGGGCTCTTTGTTCACTGTGCGTGTGAGTGTGCGCGCGCGCGCGTCACCTGAGCTCGTTCCCGGTGCGGCGGCGTGTCTTCTCTCACAGCATCGTGGACTGCCAGCTCTCTTGGTTGGGTGTCATTAGCCGCAACACACACAAACAAGGCGGTCCATTACAAATGGCGTCTTTCCACATCAGCGAGATGTGTGAGGAGGAAGCTGCTGTTCGCCGGCAGGAGCAGAACAATGTGCTGGAGGAAGGGGGGCGGGTGGGGTGGGGGCGCTTATCGCGCCGCTTCCTCTCTTAAAGGGCCACGATCCTCACGAAACAGCAGCTCTCGCGATTCACCTTGCAATGAGGTTTTATATCCACGCAGTAAGCGATACGTTTAGGACGAGGGCTTCTGAGCGCGGAAAGCTGAGTGTGGACGCTGGAAAGGGCAATCCGCGACAAAAGAGAACACCGGGGGTCCTCCGCCATGGTGTCGGAGTGATGCCTCTGTCGGGAAGTGACGATCTCCGAGCGAGCAGCGGATCAGTGATGTCACATCAGCTGTTAATGTGGCACACGCGCACACACACAAGTTGTCAACAAAGAGAATCGAACAAAAACAAAATTGAGATTATTTGACATGTTGTGACAAACATCTGTGCCGTGGTAATGAATATTACAATTATGTTACGTTAACAAAAAGATCAGACTCTTGTTTGTACATATTTGTAAAAGTCCGTGTTGAGAGGAAGTGTGAAGACATGTATTGTTTGTGTCCTAAAACACTGCTATTTTCTTTTAATGCAGTGAATGTTTCATTTACTAACCGTTAATTGTTGACAGCAGCTGTCAACATAATGGACACCTCAGGCCAGGCCAGGGCCTCCCATGCAGGCAAAATTCGGGGCCGAAGCAGAAATGTATTTTGGGCCCCCCCATCACAAAATATGTCCATATTTTTTCATTTATGCGCAACATGTTATCCAAACTTTAATTTAAATTGATGCACGTTTTTTTACACAAACAAATTAATGCAGAAAAATAGTTTTTAGTGTAAAATAACAAATTAACATAATGAAAACATAAACTAGGGGCAGCAAGATGGAACAGGGGTTAGTGCGTGTGCCTCACAATACGAAGGTCCTGGGTTCTATCCTGAGCTTGGGATCTGCCTGTGTGGAGTTTGCATGTTCTCCCCGTTACTGTGTGGGTTCCCTTCAGGTACTCCAGTTTCCTCCCACCTTCAAAAACATGCACCTGGGGATAGGTTGATTGGCAACACTAAATTGGCCCGAGTGTGTGAATGTTGTCTGTCTATCTGTGTTGGCCCTGCAATGAGGTGGTGACTTGTCCAGGGTGTACCCCGCCTACCGCCCGAATGCAGCTGAGATAGGCTCCAGCACAAAGGGACAAGCAGTATAGAAAATGGATGGATGGAAAAGATAAACTTACACATGTCCCCGACCAGGAGTCGATTCCTGTATACAACAATTTACCAGCCCAGCGCTACCAATAAGACTGTTTGGGGAAATTAGCCATTTTATTTTTATCATTGATGGAGCATGAGGGGCTTGAATACATTTTTGGAAAATGTTTATATGAAGCGCCTGGTCCTTCAGTGATTGGCTTTTTTTCCACGCAAAATGGGGCCCCTATGGATCTTGGGGCTCTACGCATAGCACATGTTTTCCCTATAGCAGTGATTCTCAAAGTGTGCTACTGGGCTCCAACGCCAAATCACTTAACTATTACTGTGTTACTGTTCAAACTATTTGTAATGTTGCAGTGGCCAAAAATATTAAATATATATCCATCTATTTTCTACCACATGTCCTTTGTTAAATAAAACCTCTGCCTTGTTTTTATGCTACTGTATTTTAACGTTGATCATACTTGGAGAGCCAAAGTGTTTTCTTAGGTGGAACCACTGCCCTAAGGGGGACAGGCCTCCTTTAGTACATTTTTGGTCCACAGTTAATGGGGTGGAGACCCAAAACTAACACATGGATGAGGCTGAGGTGTGTTTTGGGAGATAGGTTTTAGTTACCACAGTGCTGCCACAAGATTAGTATTTATAATAACCTAATATAGGAAAAATACATTTCTGTAATCATTGTGAATGCTGACTATTTGGCAAAATCTTTTAGATAATATTCGGCATCGTTTTTTTGTATGCACTACTCCTTCCAACATGATTCGAACCATTTTAGCATCAAACTACTTTAAGATGAAAACATTAATTCTCTATTTCTGACATTGCCAAAAAAATTCATTTTTTCCCTGGAGTTACTTACTTACTTCAGAGTAAGTAAAGTTCAACATTTTCTGGCCCCAAAATTGTCAGAGATCAATTAAATTAATTGCTGTTGTTTATTCGACAGAAACATCCGGGGTCTTGTAGTCGTGAAGTCCCTATAGCGCCCCCTCGTTAGAAGGAAGATTGTCCATCTGTCCATCTTGTCTGCCTGTTAGCGTGGTGACGGGGTCCAAGTGTGCGTGCGTGTTTGTACGCAGAATGTGGTTCTCTGCCTCCAGGTGCTGGTTCTTCTCTTGCAGCTCTTTGATTTGCTCCCTCATAAGTTCCACTTCCTCCCGCACGGCCAGCATCAGGTGACTCTTCACCAGGTCCTGAATGAGAACAGAGGTTACGAGTACGTTGGGTTTGTGTCTACTCCTCAAACGAGCTTGTTTTCGTGTAACCTTCTGACAGATAAGGCTTATTTAAGACTACTCACCATTGCCTGTTGAATCTTGTTGTCAATGGCAACCACACTACTGCTGCAACTACTGGAAAACAAATCAGCAGTGACAGTGACAAAAAACACTTGACATAGCAAATGTCACAGTATAATCCGCAAAAAAATTTTTTTTCTCACTAGCATTAGCTAATAGCATGCTTTTCCATTCAATACTTATGTCAAAGTTGTTTTTATTTTCAAAAGGCAAGTTGATTTGACATACAAGTGTTTTGAGTTAAGAGCTCTAACACAGAACCAATTAAGCTCTAACTTCTAGATATACTTTTATTATTTGTACATATAAATGTGCTTTATTATATATACCATTAAATTTACTTTATTATACCGTACTTTACAAAAGTCAGTACGTCCCTCACATTTCTGCAAATATTTTGATATCTTTTCATGGGGAAACATTGAAGAAATGACACTTTGGTACAATGAAATTTGTCAGTATAGGGATGGGCATAATGGGCTAAAATCAATACCGTGATATGAAATACAGCCTCTTGCGATAGCGGTATACATCACAATATATTATTTGGCGTATGAATAATAATATAACCTTTTTCAAACAAGTTACAAAGGCACTTATTTCTGCTGCTGACATACATTGTAACATGTTGAGTCATTTCCATTTGTATTATTTTCTCTGATCCATCTACAGTTCTGTTATAATGTACTGGGCACTTGTTCTTCGGTTGTTTTGATATTTTACATTAGTTTTGGGCCATACTACAAATTTTGCTATTGATCCAATACCAAGTATTTACTGGGGCAGTATTGGTCATATGTATGTTTATTCTTAAAATTTTCCAGATCATTGCATTTTTTCATCACAATTATAATCAGACAAAAGCACAGAATGGCAGTGCAATAATATTAATTAAATATTTCAATTATTTGGTTGTACTTAGAGAGCCAAGTGTTTTCTGGGGTGGTACTTGGTGAAAAAAGTTTGACAACCGCTGATGTAGACCACAATGAAGTGTTTTTAAATGTAGAAATAAATAGGTTCCACTGTAATTGTCTGTACGCCTCATTAAGTTGATAGACTGAAAACAGGTTAAATGACTGCAAGTGTTTTAAGAGAAGCTTTGGGGTCTCAAGACCAGCACAAATTACCTGATGTCTGTCGACAGGCTGAAGATGCTCTGGTCGAGACCAAAGGCTGCTGGAGCCTGAATGGGCGTCAGATGGAAGGTTCCAGCAGGAGGCGAGCTTGGCTGAGAGCGAGACAACCTTAGGACAGACTGAGACAAGAAGACTGAGTGCAAACATCACAATGGCAATTGTTGGTCATACTTGGCTCCTCACCTGATTGGAGAGTTCTAATGGAGGAAGGAGGTTTCGTACACGCTGCGGAGGAGAGGGGGTTGACTTTGAAATATTATCTTCCGAAAGTTGGACCTTGATTGGAGCCGGCCCATCGTGCACCAATAGCCTCACACCCTCCTCGCCTCTGACTTGCTGGCGTTGTAAATGGACTCCTCCTCTTCCTGATTCCCGACTAATCGACTCCAGCGACTCTAGCGAGTGGGCATGTCTAATGCTGTCCACGACTGGCTTCAACCTCGCCCCTTGCAGATGCTCCGCCAAGTCTGTGCACATCCATCGGCCACGCCGATATGTGTCGCCGTGTCCTCGGCTGCTAGGACCACCTCCTGCCAACCGCACCAGTCTGAACCTGGACGATGAGCTACCCTGCACTAAGGCATCATGGGATATGTATTTCCTCTTCAGGGAGGGTGTGGTGGGCTGGGAAGAGCTCCCCCCTGGACTGCTGGAGGTGACTGTTGATTGGATAACAGTCAGGATCATGCCAGGAGCTGGTTGGCCGGATTTCAAGGTATGACCTGAGTCTGAAGTCACACTGGTGATCTGGAAGCCGCTCCTCTTCCTTTCACAGTTCATCGCCTAGCAGTCGCTCTCTGAGCGCACAAATATGTAAAAAGAAATACAATGAATTTAAAGCTCAAGGGTCTAATTTTGCCTCCACAAACTAAAAAAGTGGCGTTATTACAAAGTTTGTTCCAACATTAATGACATCCATTGATACACTTGTCCTCTGCAGTGGATGTATGGCTACATACAAGTTTTTTATGAGGTGGTACTTGGTAAAAAAAAGTTTAAGAAACCACTGGCGTACAGTGTAAGTAGAGAATACCGTTTATAATGTAAGTACATAATATATAGTGTACTGGATAATGTAGGTACATTATATATTGTGTTGTACTGTGTAGTGTCAGTGCATTATATACAATAGGCCCACATAGTACATAGTGTAAGTACAGTAGATATAGTATTGGTACAGTATACATAGTAAGCGTCCATAGTGTGAGTACAGTACATAATAGGCCAAGCCTTTATGCTCTTAACTATAAAATGTTATAAATACAATAAGTGTGCAATCACAAGATGATTAACATAAATAATATGGATGATGAATGAGCTAATCGTATGATAAACTGATATATGCATTATACTGCATGTGCTAAATGCTGACAATAATGGCATGAAATGGATGGATGGATGAATAATATGACATAGACATATGATGGTATACTGCACAGATGTGATGATACAGTATATGATATAAAGATATGATGGATGGATATACAACACAGCTATTGACATGATATGAATGATATGATAACTAGTCTTTATTAAGCACTGATGAGGGAAGTTTGGAACTTTGATACAGTTGTATGCTTGTATCATTGAAGTGCACCAAAAAGGCTTCAAATCGCTTTTTTCCAACATGTTTGCTGAGTTATTTTTTTTAGCTTGAGATGTGTTGGATTAGTTCTTGTCTCACCTGTTCGACGTCTTTAGAATTGTTGCCTAACTTCCTGTTTCCGTCCACGTTTCTTCTGAGCACAGCTTGCACAAAAAACTTCATGTGTCCCGAAAGAAGGAGCAGAAAACTGCTCCCGTTAGGTCGGATGATGACCGAAATGAATCACAATTGTCTTCGCCTCGTTTGTGGACAATGCTGTTAAATGCCGTTCTCTGGATGCGTGACGTCATGGGACGCTAGTACACTTTATGTAAACAGCTGCGCGCGCGTCCTCCGCTGTTGTCACAATGGGTCGATTCTTTGCTGTGGGAAGAGCTCACATGGCCACTGCGCACGCGCGTCACAGGGAGCCTCCCAGGCCTAAAAGTTTAGTGTTTGTTTCATTTCCTACTGCTAAAGTTGACACTTCCGCCTGTTGCTTACGTGAGACAGTTCAGCAGCCAGAGTTGGCGCATGCGTGGTGCCTTCACCACTAAGATGAAGCACATTCCTCTGTAAGGCTTTATTTGCTGGGTAAGTTTAATAAGGTGATTTTTAAATATTTACTTTAACTCTTTGCAAGTATTCTACTGGACTGACACCATCCACACAATTCTGCCACCCACCCGTGTCACTGATTTGGAAAGATCACTTGTCAATCAAGCGTTTGTCATTTTATTGAACAGAAAGAATAACACAGTCCGAATACCAAAGCATCTCCTATATATCTCCCGAGCAAGGAGAAAGTCAAATGAACGTCAGGTGTTGGTCTTCCTGCACCCCGTACTTGTGTTTGTGTCCTTCGAACAGCTCACTCAGGCGCTCCAGGTAAACTTTATGAAGAGACTCGATGTCTTCGCTGCTTGGATTGGGACTGTGCGCGACACAGATGGGTGTCCCCACTGCAAAGAGACACTTGAATGGCGTGGGGGAACACATGCTTCTACAGGCCCAGCTGCAAAAATGAGTCGTAGATCGTACCGACTGTCAGGATGGACTTCCTGTATGGCATCAGTCCAAAGCTGTACTGGAAAACTCCTCTGGCGTGGAACAGAGGCAACGCGACTCCCAAAATTCTTTGCAGACGGTCCTATCACAGAACAGACTGACGTCACATCACACTCAGGCCACAAGTTTACACGATGCAACAACTATGGTGCTCCTCGTAGGCATAGAAAAAGACAATATACATTTGGCCGGCAACAGATATCTGAATTGTATTGCCCTATCGCAATAATGCTTGTTAATGCATGTTCTAGTCGCTGCGGGCATAATTGAGAATGACAAGCCACAACAAGATGCAACAAAGTCGTCATTCTGCAGCTCACTGAAGCAGAATGAGTCCAACGTCTGCCAAGAATGATCAAATAATCTTTAAACGGTGGACATTTATTCATGAAACAATGGAAAAAGCTGCTGATGGTGTGTTTGACAGAGAAGGAGATAGCACAGAAGTCCACTCCATATAGTTTGTAGTGCACTCAATTGATTTTTTTAAATTGTGCTGTTTTTAGGAGATGGGCAAGCACCAATTAAATTGATTTAAATTAATTTAAATGGGAGACGATTTTAGATCGTGTTTTGATTTAAGAGCTCTGTCATAGAACCAATTAAGCTATTTTCAGCAATAGGAAGACCACGGTGGATCAGAGATTTATGGTCTACATCATGGCTACTAAATTGTTCGAGGTGTCACATTTTTAGAACTCTAAGGACTGGGGATTGACTTCACTACTAATCTTATTAGTATTTTGAGAACCAGCATCCTGTGCAGTGGACATTTGTTTTTGTCCATTTCTTTTATCAATTACACATTTCTGTGCAGAATAAAAGTGTCCACCGTAGTAGACGCTGGTCTTTAGATTAAAATGTCAATGCAAGGATCTGTCGATATGTTCACGTCAGGGATTTTCAACTGGCGACCCCTTGTCAGCAAATTCCAAAAAAGTGCTCCTGTTGCATAGAGGAATCTGGACCACTTGGACCAAAACATTGGCAGATCTTTGCATTGACATTTTAACCTTGCTAGTAAACATACAACCCTGGGGTCCGAACTTATGATTTTCATAACTGAGGCGTTCCTCGAGACACCCTTTTAAGTCCTCTCCTTTTTGGAAGTTACACATTTTTGTGTAATGTGATTCAAGTAACTAAGGTGTTGCTGTAGCTTGTTTACTTCAGATGCAGTCAGTAGTCATTTGTTTAACTTCCTTAGCTATACTAGTGGTGTTCCTCAAAGTTCCATTTTAGGGCCTCTCTTTTTTTTTTTTTTTATATATAATTTGAGCTATTCAATGGGTGGCCCCCCAGGTCAGTTCAAAAGTCTTACACTAATCATACTTCCTGTATAAAAAAAACAGGAGCAATCTAGTGTTTTAGGAAATTTGCTGCAAAAAAGTTTATCCCCCAAGTGAATTAAACTCATTCCCGCCCACATTTGGCCCCGAGGCCGCCAGTAGAAAAGCCCTGGTCTACATGATGTGTTGTTGATTTCATTGTATAAAATCACTTCAACTTGTCGCAATGAAACGCAGTCAAACACCTGCATCTTCCGTAGAGGAGAACCGGACGGGTTCTCAATCTGATCGAAAAGCTCATTCTCTCCAAAGGAGAAGACGGGAACCAGCTGAGCTCTGTGTGAACACAAAAACAAGCGTGTCAGGGAGCTGTTGTGGATTTGCCCCGCCCACATTCCGGTCACCCACCCATGTCTCAGCGCCATTTTGATAAAGCCCTTTCTATTTTTCACCTGTAAAAAAAAAAAAGGTTATTGAAGGGAACAAACAAACAATAATTTACGTTTTGTCTCACTTGTAGCTTAAAAGCTCCCGGCCGAGCATCCAGGGACTCTGGTGCTCCGCCCACTGCAATGACGGCGACGTTTCCTCCTTGAGCGCGACTCAGCAGGTAGGAAAGACTGGATTTAGAACTTGATACCAGACCTGAGGGACAGACACGTGCCACATTGTTCTTCTTGTCTGCGCTTCAACTGCTGGAAAAAAATGAAGCAACTGCACCACATCAGAGAGCCAATCAAGATGGGTCCCAATGTCCAACAAAAAGCATATGAAGGAACAAGCAGACAGACAGGTGTGTACCTCCGCTCATGATGTAATCTCTAAAGAGGGGAACCCGGAACCAAAAGGGCAGCATCAGCAGGTGAGACTTGAGTCCTGGAAAGAGACTGGAGAAGTCCGTGGACTCGGTGCAGAAGTTACAGAATGCGCCGGCGACCAGCACCCCTAGCGTGAACAAACTATGGAGTGGGACGGGCGAGACAAAAGACAGGTAGACAGACAGGCGCGCGTCTCACCGTGCGGATGAAATCCAAAGATGTAGTTCTTATTTGGGTCCAGGTCGACTGTTTTCACCAGCTGAAGACACACAAGACTTGTCAAGTCTGCAAATCACCTTGACTGGTTCATGCAAATGAAGCCACCTTTACTGGAAAGTAGTCTCTGAAATGTTCCCACACGCTCCAACTCCTGGCCCACTGGGACCTCCGACCCCCACGACTGGGCGTGTCCCAGTCCAGCCACAGCCAACCGGCGTAGAGCAAAGCCGCCGTCCACCAATAGGAGACAGCCAGGAGGACAAAGGCAGCAAGACAACACTGGGCTGTGGGACACACAGGTAGGGTGTCAGGTAGACATGTCCTGGGGAAGACAGACCATACTTGCCAACCCTCCCGAATTTTCCGGGAGACTCCCGAATTTCAGTGCCTCTCCCGAAAATCTCCCGGGACAACCATTCTCCCGAATTTCTCCCGATTTCCAGCCGAACAACAATATTGGGGGCGTGCCTTGCGGACCTGAGAGAGGACAGCCTGTCGTCACGTCCGCTTTTCCTCCATATAAACAGCGTGCCACTTTTGTGCGTTCCACACAGCAATGCATCATCAGAGAGGGTGTTCAGCATGGTTAGAAAGATAGTGACAGAGAATAGAATGAGGATGGACAATTCAACCCTAAACTCACTCCTTTCCTGCAAATTAAATTTTACAGATGCTGCCCATACCTATGCTCCTTCAAAGGTTGTGCTACTGGCTGCAAAGCATTGCACTTTCAAATACAACAATGAGTAGAGGAGTGTTATGTGTGTATATGTGTAAATAAATGAACACTGAAATTCAAGTATTTATTATATATATATATATATATATATATATATATATATATATATATATATATATATATATATATATATATATATATATAATACAATAAATATATATATATATATATATAGCTAGAATTAACTGAAAGTAAAGTATTTCTTTTATATATATATATATATATATATATATATATATATATATATATATATATATATATATATATATATATATATATACACATATATATACATATATATATATATTATATATAATATATATATATATATGAAATACTTGAATTTCAGTGAATTATAGCTATAAATATACTCCTTTCCCCGGCCCCGACCGCTCCCACCTCAAAAAAACAACAACAATCTCCCAAATTCGGAGGTCTTAAGGTTGGCAAGTATGAGACAGACAGGTTGGTTACCTAAGCCCAGGAAGGAGAAGATCCACTGCAACACGGCGGCGGTCTGCAGGCGTCTCCTCAGTGGGACATTGAGAGGAGCAAAGCGGATCATTGTGGCCCCAAACTTAGTTGGCTCTTTGTCGTCCTTCAGCTCCGTCACTGTGCACACTGTCCCAAAGTCCAAAATCTCTGGGATTCTGGCGAAAAAACTTTTGTAAACAGGCTCGGCTTTTCGCAAGACGCGCGTACGCGACGCTCGTGGGTGGGACAGCGTCGGCCTATCATAGCTTTAAGAGGCGCGCGTTCACGTGATGAAGAAAAAGACGTGAAAGTCACATGTTAGCAACAGGAAGTGACCTCAACGTCAGTAAGACGGAAAAAGGGAAAACAACTCATGTCTTACTTTTAGCAAATATATTAAAGTGACTTGGTTATTGTTTATGTTAGGGTACACTTTCAAAACTGTACAAACATGTACGCCCGTTCAACAGATTTACGCGCAGTTTGGATTTGTAGCGCTAGATGGCGCCCGAGTATAACACTGACGCTGCTCCTTTGAGGCTAGCAAGATGACGAAGAAAACAGAATGCGGAAACGACTTCAGGGAACATGCTTTTTTATTTTATTTATTTATTATTATAATTTTTTTTAGCTGTACCAGAATACGATGAAGCGTTTGTCGTACTTGGCTTCACTGTAACCACGGTGGCAGACGAGGAAATACCGGAGTGTTGTTTCCTTTAATGATGATAAGCTTACGATGTTATGCAGAGGTATAGTTATAATAATTTTAGAGACAAATTATACAATTTATTGTCACGGTGGAGAGTGGGTGGGGCGCGAAATATTTTCTTTTTCCAGGGTGGCGTAGCAGTAAATATTTGAGAAGCACTGGGTTAATTGAAGGTTTATCACCATTGATGGGAATGGTATGTTAATATATAACCTGTAGACAAACATTGTGTACAAAGTCAGCTGGGATAGGCTCCAACTCACCATCACCTTCAGCAGGATAAGGTGTGGAAAATTATTAATTGTCTATTGTTTTAACAGCTCAATACAGTTGGTAGACTAAAAAAAAAGTTTAAAGTATGCAACCTTTTAAATGTTCTAAGAAAACATAATTAACATTTTAAAGGTAATGTCCTTGCTCGTCTGGCTGAGTGAGCACTACATTTGCAAATGTGCAGCAATGGCCAAACGCTTAAACACAGAAATGATCCAAATCTGAAAGTCACGCAACAAGGAAATGCTGCAAGTTAAACACATTGTAATGACATAAATGCAGCAAGATTAAACACAAACCTAAAAAAAAACTGCATGAGAGAAATGCTGCAAGTTGACAGGAAAAAATGGAAGTGTGCCAGGCTACGAGGGGCACCAGACCAGAGGAATGTCTGTCATTAAAACAGTTTGGTCAATACTTTGCTGCAGCCAATTTTAATAGCTAGTGTTAGCCTTAGAATGAGACCCAGACAAGGACTTCCGTTCTGTTTCATAAACAGCATTTATATCATGCAGTATATGTTTTTGGCATTTGCAGCATTTTTCTACTGCATTTATTTTGGATCTTGCAGCAGTTGCGTGATGTGCAATATTTTCCTGTTGCAATTGTTTTATTGTGGTTGAGGGAATCTGTTTTTGTATAAGTTCTTGTTATAAGTTTGGAGCAGTTGTACTTTTTTTGCGCATTTCCTCTTATCGGCCACTGTAGTACACACATACATTAATTAGAGCACAGGTATGTTTGAACGCAGGGCTGTAGTTTCCATGGCGACCACCAAGACCAACAAAGAGGTCGCTGCAAGGACCAAGATTTCTTCAAACAAAGAAAGGACAAAACCTGATGGCTGTCTGACGACCCACTGCCACTGAAGGGAGGCGGGGTCAGAGAAGAAATTGTCGCGGCCCAAAGGAGAAGAGAAGGCTTCAGAAGGGAAAGAGACATGCCCAAGAGGAGAAGGTATGAGGGCGTGGAGTGGTGGGTAGCAGCGATGGGATAAGAAACATTACTGCGCGTTCTGTCGCCGACCACAAGTGAAGATTGCTTGCCACCTGTTCAGGTAACATGCAAATGAAAAGCAAGTTGTGGCTTCCAGCGTGCTGCCGACTGGCTCCAAAGAGCGCCACCTGCTGTTGAAGCAGCTGCGCAGTAGAGGCACAATATTGCACAATACCTGCACAATATTGAGGCTTGTTTCCTGTTTGTTTACCTGTGTGCCAACTTACCATCTGCCAAAGTGCTGACTTTTATGTCCATCAGGTAATCAGACAGGGCCGTGTAGAGATTGTCCCGTGGCCTCAGCTCTCACAGGATATGGAGGCCAGAAACTACTTTCTCTGCCCACTCTGCCTTGGTTTCTTCTTGCGTGCTGATCTCCAGAAGCACCAGGCCTTTTGTCGCAGGAAACAAAGACCCCTCCAAAGATCCAAGTCACCGAATTGTAGAGATAAACTGTGACCCCGCAAAGGACGCAAACTCTGATCAAACAAGTACTGGGAGCTGTGACTTGCAAGAAGTTGACCATTTTCCTCCATTTATATCAGACAAGTTTGGAGCTTCCAAATATGAGACAAAGCCTTCCTGGAGGCAATGCAGGGTCCAGGCTGCGGCATTTCGACTCTTGCCTATTTGCGGGGTAGCCTCTGAGAGCTGCAGTGAAATCAAGATGCCTCAACCTCGCATTAATCATGCCTTCCTAGCAGCTGTCATCAGTGGAGCTGATGATGAGCTCCCCCTTAGGAGTGAAGACGACGCCAAAGGCTGTTTGCGATATCGCCATTGGAGAGAGCCTTCAAGATGGCGACTGGGAGACTGCTGCCAGGACCACTGACTTCTATCACCTCCTGAGGAAGGACTGGGACAACGTAGGGCTAAACACTAAACCAGGTAGCTGTGAATTGTGATGTGCTGCAGGTCTTCCTATATTTTAATGTGCTTTTCTCATTTGTCAGCCACAACAATGGAAGAAGAAAACCTGAAGAACAATTTGGTCCAGTCAAGAGGTGAAAAGAAGTATCAAGGGCATGATTTTGAGGACTTTCATCGTCGACCAGAGCGTGAGTTTAGACAAGTGTGACGCTGCAACATACGCAAGTGGTTTAAATTTGCAGAGATGCCAAGACACGTCACATAATTGTCATGTCATACATTTTATTTGAGTATTTTGTCAAAATCACCAATTATCAGCAGGTTTCATTTTAATGAAATCACCTTGAATTACCATTGAAGGTTGTTCAATGTTAAGGTTGTTTGACTTATGCTGTTTGTCTTAATGTCCGTAGATCCGTCTGAGTGTAAACAGAAAAAAGGACTAAAGCCTAAAACTAAAGCCTCCCTTGACAGATGTGCTCTTAAATAATTGCTGTCAGCGGTATTTGTTTTGGTTCTTGTTTATTCTAGTGGGTGTCTCATCGTTGTTTTGTTTTAGTCACTGTAGCACACAAGAAAGTCCAGCATCATCAATGGTTGTCAGCGGAGAAAGAAGCCGTCTGGGGACAACTAGGAGTCCATGTGCTGTTACAGACTGTACCAGGAAAGGAGGTCTGTCAGTGATGTCTGGACCTAGAGCTTGTCCTCAGGGGACGACACTGGAAATACATCAAAAACCAGGTTCACAACCGGATCCCTAGCCAAAAGAAACAACAATTCCATGCACAGATGGATCTTCAGTATAGCCACGTTCAACAAGATCTACATCAAGACACAAAGAAGCAACAGCAAATACAAATGAAGCCGCAGCTCAAAGTCCTCATCCGGAACCAGAAAAAACAACCCTGTCATGTCCAATTGCATTCAGAGGAACAAATTCTTAATCCGAACATTAAACATCAGTGCCAACCTCTAATGGACCAACAAGACCAGAAGAACATTCGGATTAAACAGCAGTGCCAAGCCCAAATGGAATACAAAGACCATTTTCAGGTCCACAAAAATCCAGCACCCCCCGCGACCCCAAAAGGGACAAGCGGTAGAAAATGGATGGATGGAAAAAATTTTAGATTTAAACTTTCTCGAAATATTTACCCAAATGGTCCTTATTAACCTCTGCCGGTGGCGGGGCTCTCCCTTAGAGATAGGGTGAGAAGCTCTGCCATCCGGGGGGAGCTCAAAGTAAAGCCGCTGCTCCTCCACATCGAGAAGAGCCAGATGAGGTGGTTCGGGCATCTGGTCGGGATGCCACCCGAACTCCTCCCTAGGGAGGTGTTTAGGGCACGTCCGACCGGTATGAGGCCACGGGGAAGACACAGGACACGTTGGGTAGACTGTCTCCCGGCTGGCTGGGGAGAGGAAAGTCTGGGCTTCCCTGCTTAGGCTGCTGCCCCCGCGACCCGACCTCGGATAAGCGGAAGAAGATGGATGGATGGATGGTCCTTATTAAGCATTTTATTTTTTCAGTATTTAACAAATTGTTGCGTTAACGGGCTGAAATTTTGCCACATCGTTTTTAACAAGTTCTATTTTTTGAAATACATTACATGCAGGATTATTAGTGAATAAAATACTGACTATACACTCACCACTGCAGGGACTGTTTGACCCCACTGGCTCCCATTATAACGCATAATGTTCTTCGTATAAATACTGAATGAATCTATGCATGTCTCTTTCAAATAAAATTAAAAACTTAGTTTTTTAAAAATATATTTACCATAATGACTCTACTAAACCACGAGGCGAAGCCAGAAAAAACACAATAGGTTTCAAAACAGATCTGTTGCTTTTACTCTGGAAAAAATCCTGGCAATTGCTTGTATTTTGACATGTGACTTCTTCCAGTGGTGGTCAACCAAGCCAAGATGGCTGTTGTACATTAAACAGCGCAACTATCTGGGTACAAAATAAGCTCAAATCTTCCTGCAGAAATCAGATACGAGCAAAAACTCACACTATGCAATGGAATAGATCACTATACTTTATTAAAAAAGGTTTGTCAAGTAATATCAACGATTATACATTGGTCGCATACCCAGACATATCAAACTATTGTGCTCCAGATGTCATTCTACACGACAAAACAGATGGTAACTTGGAAGAGCATGGAGGTCTACAACTTCTTTGTGTGTGGCTGAGTCAAGGAAATTGGTATCAGGACTTTGTCTTTCGGAAAAAATTATGAACCATTAACTTATATTGTTGATCCTTAATATAATGAGGATAAGCTACAAGTTTTAGAAGCTCTGCTAAACAGATCCAGCTTCAGTGAAACACTAGGCATCATGTAGCAGTATTGCTAGATGCTAAACAAGAAATACAAAGTACAAACATTATAAAACGATAGCTTACTGCACAATGTCTGCTCTTACTTTGATGACTGATAGGATGTTCATATCTTCCCATTTATATTAAGAATTAAATCATGATGCGAACAAAGGGTTAACAAGGAAAAGTCTCCCTGCAGACACTGTCTTCGGTTGTGTGTTTGTCTCCATCTCCAGGTATACATGTCACATATGAACAACTTCTTGATCTATGGCTAAATCCTACTAATATCCAGATGAGAGGCATGATTTATAATCTAGAATAATTTTGAAGAGCCGAGACGCGATGATGTGGGGGCAGCAGGACATCGCAGACAGCTCACAGTAAAGCAGCAGTGGGCTACTGAGCTGTGTGTTATCAATCCGCCGCCAAAAAATAGTTTGTCTGCATTAGCGCTTATAATAACATTGCTAATATTTGGTTAATATTCAGGTCACGATATGTAAATATGTCAATGTCCAGTGATGTCAATCTACAGAAATTACCGAAGAAGTTCGTAGAGGGATATTCAAAACTGAATTTGTGGCATTTTGTGATGTTAAGACGATATTTTCTAATACTTTGCGGACTGTAAATACAATTGGATATGGTTTAATGGATGCATAAATAAAAAAAACACAATTAAGCATATAAAGTCAATTTGTTTTTCCACTCTTCCGGTACTTTAAGTCGAGCTGGTGCTGCGGTCTTGGTTGGGGTATTGTTGTACGAATACGCTGTTGAATGCAGTTCGCTGGTTTGAGGCTTCCAAGTAAGTTAGTTCTAGTCTTAGTTTTTTTTTGTGTGCATTCCCAAATGCTGTGTTTGTTTGTCGTGTACTTCGCTGCACAAGTGCATTAGTGTTTATGTCTTTGTTTATATTAAATACCTTGTACCGGCTCTTGCTATCTTCTGCATCTGGGGTCACAATCGTCGCTGTCATTAAGCGTGACAGTCTCTGCTTGACTGCAGGTTTCATTGAGATCCTTACTTTTCTTTTATCCCACCGGATACGCATCACTTTGATTTATTTTGTCAGAGAGTCAAATATAAGTGCAATGTCCCACTGGACAGCAACTTAAAAACATTGTTTTGGAAGTAGGGATGTCCGATAATGGCTTTTTGCCGATATTCCGATATTGTACAACTCTTTAATTACCGATACCGATATCAACCGATACCGATATATACAGTCGTGGAATTAACACATTATTATGCCTAATTTGGACAACCAGGTGTGGTGAAGATAAGGTCCTTTTTAAAAAAATTAATAAAATAAAATAAGATAAAAAAAATTAAAAACATTTTCTTGAATAAAAAAGAAAGTAAAACAATATAAAAACAGTTACATAGAAACTAGTAATTAATGAAAATGAGTAAAATTACCTGTTAAAGGTTAGTACTATTAGTGGACCAGCAGCACACACAATCATGTGTGCTTACGGACTGTATCCCTTGCAGACTGTATTGGTATATATTGATATATAATGTAGGAACCAGAATATTAATAACAGAAAGGAACAACCCTTTTGTGTGAATGAGTGTGAATGAGTGTAAATGGGGGAGGAAGGTTTTTGAGTTGTTGCACTAATTGTAAGTGTATCTTGTGTTTTTTTATGTCGATTTAATTAAAAAAACAAAAAACGATACCAATAATAAAAAAAACCGATACCGATAATTTCCGATATTACATTTTAAAGCGTTTATCGGCATCTCTATTTGGAAGTGTTATGAACGCAGCGCGCTGGGACAAATGTCTGCGTGTACCCAATAGAAACGAGGCAGCCAGCCAGGCACGCCAGAAAACTCACCGTGGCAACGCCGCTGTAACTTTCACTCATTGAGAAAGCTTCTTGCATCAAGCCTGATCGATATCCCGCCCCCGAGAGACACATACCCCACTGTGATTGGTGCTTTCAGCTCTGCACACAACTCTGCAAAGTGCCATTCATAAAAACTTGTGGCCGCACTAAACTTTCATATTAAGGTGGGGGATCGCAAAATATCGTCTCGCGGGCCGCAATTGGCCTGTGGGCCGAGAGTTTGAGACCAATGATTGAAATTATATGAATATGATCTTGGTAAATTGAGATTGGTATAGAAGAGTAGTGTGAATGGGGTTAGGATTTTGTCTCGATCATTGCTCATGCATGCAAAATCAACATAATTTTCAGCAAACGTTCAGAGGGTTTTAATGGCAAAAACGAATAAAAAAATACAAATAAAGAAATTATTACTTTTTATCTATGGTTGTAATGGAGGTTGTTGAAAACATATTAACTGTTAAAATATTTTGACACAAGTACGACCATTTTGGGCTCTAATGAGGATACTGTCATTTTATCACTCAAACTAATATAATGGTCGAATAAAGCTGGTATGTTAAACATTTTATGAAACGTTTTTTTCCTGTGCAACACCTGATAAACTGGTGGTCCAATGGGACGACATTGAAGCACGTGCGTGACGTAGCCGTTATGAGCGAGAGGGTGGAGTCTAATCTGAAGCATCTTTTGATTGGCAAAGCGAGAAGTGCATGTGTGACGTCACGCAGAGACGCTGTGCGGGGGAGGGGGTACTGTCGTGACATCATCCTGTCCTCTGTCTTCCTCTCACCGATCATCTTCTTCTTCATCATCATCGTCATCGCCATCGTTAACGCCATCTTCGCCGTCTGCCACGCGCTGCTATATCCTCGCGCGCGTGTGACCCGATCATCCTCATATCATCTTCATCATGTCGGCCAACAAGCAGGAGGACCGCAAAGGCGCGAGCAACTGGCAGGAATTCTTCTGGAACCCGCGAACTCACGAGGTGATGGGTCGGACTGCGTCCAGCTGGGGTGAGTCGCTCACGCACGCGCGCACAGTCGAGTACAGAGGTGACGCTCGATGGAATTGGACAAATAAATCTCATGCACGCTCTTCTATTGATGTGTGTGTGAAGCAAAAGAGGTTGCGTGCCATAATTGTGGACATGACAACCGTGCGTGTGTTTCTTGCGGCAGCAACACAACAATGTGCAAGAAGAACACAATACGAGCTAGATGCTGTCTATGTCACATGACCTCAACCTCAAACAAGCCATGGTGCTCATTTGCATATTATCTTGGCAGCGGAGAGGTGTGAGAACTTGCGTCCAGCCACGTGTGGTTTTGGATTCTGACTTGATTTGTGTGCGGTGTTGTCAATTCTCTTTTTGAGACGCTTGTCCACGATCTGCTGCCCCCTGGTGGCTCTCATCCGACCCTTGTTGGCCACCATGTCTGCATCCTCGCTTCACAAAACGGAAATACATCCACTCTTTGCATAACACCCTGTGATGATGTCATACATCCCGGCATGCACCAAACCAGTGGCACTTTGGCCTTGATACAAGATGAAGGACACACAAACACGCACGCTGGAAAGCATCAAGTGAATGAAAACGTGTGTGTGTGTGTGTGTGTGTGTGTGCGCGCGCTTTAATCAGGATTATTTGCAGCGATGCGGTTGAGTGGAAATGTAATCTGTTCAAACATTTTCCATACTTCTGGGGACCGCTGATGATGTCATCTTAAACTATCAGTCCGCCATTGTCGCATATGCTTCCGATGTCGCAACATAAGAACGGTCAACGTGAGCCGTTTCCGATATCGGTGACCTACTTAACGCCTGTCTTGTCTAAAACAGTGTATGAAAATGTCCTCCAAAGTGAAATGTGCGACGTCTGCTCAGCACTTTTCCCTTTTTTTGGGATTGAGGAGACGCCCCACTTGTGCTGTGTCAGATCAGTGTGAGGATCACAGCTATCCTGTTAGTCCATACACGTTAATCTGCTGTAGACAGCAACACTTTTAATGACTTTAAGTCTGCACGAGACTTGGTGGTGTCTGGGACCATGTGGACTGCAGTGCATGGTTTGATCTGATGCTCTCTGAACACCCCTTTGAAAGTACTATTGGTCTGAGATTCTGAGACATTTCATAGTCCATTAAGGACAATCCAGGGGCTTGAAAACACACCCCATAAATGTTCCTTGTCAACAAGGCCCTTCAGTCTTTTGCTGGCTGGGTTAAAAGTGTCAATAGGTAAAAACCAGTAAGAAGATGAGCAGCAGATTAGGCCCTCCCCCCCATTCATCATGAATTAGGTCATGGGCAGAGGGTGGGGCTAAACTACACAAGAGGATTATACATTGAGAGCCATGATGGGGGAGGGGGTTAATTCACTGTCCTGGACTAAAATAATAAACCAAAATACTGTGAGTGTCAATAAACCCCCCTTAGGTCTGATCCTGCTCTTCTACCTGGTCTTCTACCTGTTCTTGGCTGGGATGTTTGCTCTCACCATGTACATCATGCTGCTGACGCTGGACGACTACAAACCCACCTGGCAGGACCGCCTGACCACCCCAGGTAGCAAAAGCAGTGATTGGCTGAGAAGGTCTATCTAGACTGTGATTGGCTGAAACTCTATTGTGGTCTTTTAGGGATGATGATTCGTCCCAAGGGGGATCAACTGGAGATCACTTTCTCCCCGTCAGACGTGCAAAGCTGGAATGGCTTTGTGCAAAATCTGGATGGGTTTTTGTCTCGTAAGCAGAGTCATATATTTAATGATCCCTGATCCCTGATAATAGAAAATATGTTTCTACATGAAATGACTACTTGGTCAATTTCCCGCTTCAGCGTACAATGACAGCCAGCAGGTTCAGATGAACGACAACTGCCTTCCAGATAAATACTTCATCCAAGAGGATAGCGGAGAGGTGCGTCCGTTGTCTCTCATGTGATTGTCCCTCCTGCTTGTCTTGTCTCACGTGTCTCTCCCTCAACAGGTGAAGAACAATCCAAAGCGTTCCTGTCAGTTTAATAGAACAATGTTGGAGGACTGTTCTGGGAAGACTGATCGTTTGTATGGTTACAGCCAAGGTCAGCCCTGTGTGCTCATTAAGCTTAACCGGGTATGTTACCGTTTTGTAAGCCTGTATTTTTTGGGGCATGTTTTTATTTGATAGTAAAGTCAATTACTGCTTGTTTGCTTTCTTTTGTGTAGGTGATCGGAATGTTTCCAGGAAAGGATGGACAATCTCCCTTTGTCACCTGTGGAGCCAAAGTAGGCCTCTCTTGTTTTGTAATCTTTTTTTTCCATCATGTCCTATGTTTATTTGTCACTCTTTTGTCCCTCAGTTATACAAAGTGGGGAAAGATGAGTTGGTAAGACCGATATAACTGAGTAGAACTTTAGTAGACTAGAACTGTAGCATTCTACAAAAGTAGTTGAAGTTGGTTCTATCAGGCAAGGTTGTAAAAGGTAAAACGACCTTTACAAAATTGAGAAACTTTGCGCTTACGAAATTTCGTTCTTATCTGTGCTGTAAAGTTCAAATTTGAATGACAATAAAAAGGAAGTCTAAGTCTAAGTCTAAGTCTTACATAAAATTGTGTTTGTACGTATTTGCAACAGCTACTTTTCCTGAGGTCCATAACATCAACAATTGGGGGAAAATTAATGGATCCCCTGCTGATGTTGTAAGTTTGCTCCCTTGCAAATATATGTACAGTCCATCATTTTTAAGGTAGGTTTGTTTTATAAAATAATATATTTTAGATTTAGTTTATTTAAAAACATGAATATTATTGAACATTTGACATAATTATGTGAGATTATAGCCTATGGCTAATTTCCAATTCCAGTCCTTTTGCAAGTTGATGTAAAATTAAAGGGGTCCTATGAGGCAAAAACAACTTTTCTTACCTGTTGGTACCGCGCTTTCTTCCAAACTTGCTCTAATAGAGCCGTTTGGAATTTGACACTTTTGTGCAGTACTTTGCCTTAATTACGTCAGCGGATATTTCCATATATGGTAGAGGTTTACCCGAAGAGCTTTGCGCAAGTCCGCCGTTGTTATGTTAAAGTTGTAGACAATGAATTCCTTATTTTTCTTTATTTTCTTGTTATGGGGCAGATTGGCTTGCACACATGCTAAAATCCTCCGCTGTTTCCATTTCAAATAACATGTAGCGTGTAGTTGTAGCTTATATCTGCCAGTAAACTTAATTTGGAAGCCAAAAAAAAAACTACAACGTGGCAAACGGGGTGGAGACACAGTCCAAAATAAATATGGAATCACCAGACTTAGAGAATGGTCATTCAGTTTAGATTTGTAGAATAAAAGCAGATAACAGACATGACACAAAAGTATAGTCATTTCAAATGGCAACATTTGATTTAAAAAAAAAAAAAAAAGTCATTTGTTTTAGTAACACTTTCACTTTTAGATCAAGTTAAGTGCAAAATTAAGGAATCTATTCGGATGTAAATAATGGAATCACCCTGTAAATTTGCATTTCCAAAGCTAAGACCAGTGTCAAATTAAATATGTTTATTAGTCTGCAGTTAAAAGGTAGTGTTCACTCCGAGCTGTTGCACCAGGTGGATTGACATGAATCATGGCTCTAACACAAGCAATGAAACAAAGGAGAGGATTATCAAACTTCTTCAAGAAGGTAAATCATCACACAATGTTGCAAAAGATGTTGATTACTCACAAAATCTGGACCAAGTACAAACAACATGGGAAGGTTGTAAAGGCAAGCATACTGGTAGACCAAGGAAAACATCAACGCGTCAAGACAAAAAACTTAAAGCATTTCTTGGAAACAGAAAATGCACAGCAAAACAAATGACGAACAAATGGGCAGAAACTGGAGTCACATTTTGAGACAAATCTGAAAGAAACCGCCTAAAGAAAATGGGATTTAAATACACAAAAGCTAAACGAAAGCCGTCATTAACACTTAAACAGAAGTCAACAAGGTTTCAATGGGCTAAGAAAATGCAATAATGGTCCATGGATGACTGGATAAAAGTCATATTCAGTAATGAATCACTAATCTGCATTAATCAAAGTGGTGATGTTGGAACTTTTGTTTGGTGCCGTTCCGATGAGGTTTATGAAGACTGAAGAAAACATGCACAATTTCACAGTCATTGATGATATGGAGCAGCATGTCAGGTAATGGCACTGGGGAGATAGCTGTCATTACATCTTTAATAAATGTACAAGTTTACATTGACATTTTGGACACTTTTCTTATTACATCAATCGAAAGGATGTTTGAGGATGATGACATCATTTTTCAAGATGATAATGCATCTTGCCATAGAGCAAAAACTGTAAGAACTTTTCTTGAAGAAAGACACATAAGGTAAATGTCATGACCTGCAAATAATCCGAATGTCAATCTAATAAAAAATTTGTGGTGGAAATTGAAGAAAATGGTACGTGACAAGACTTTAACCTGCAAAGCTGATCTGAAAACAGCAATCAGAGAAAGTTGGAGCAAAATTGATGAAGAGTACTGTTTGTCACTCGTTTAAGTCCACGCCTTAGAGACTGCAAACTGGTCTAAAAGCCAGAGGTGGTGCAGCAAAGTCTTTTTTGTGTTTTTCATGATTCCATATTTTTTAATCCTAAAAATCGAGTGAAAACTTAATTTTTTCACTCTGCTTCACCTAAAAATAAAACTGTATTTGATTTCTTGATTTATTTTAGTCTTTCTTAAAGCCAGAGCGTTGCAATTTGAAATAACTATAGTTTTGTGTCATGTCTGTTAGTTGCTTTTTTCAACAGAATTACATAACCAAAGGAACAACCGTCAAGTTGTTCCATAATTTTTGCCAGGGCATGCATTTCAAAATATACACTTCCATTTTATACTGATATTCTATAAATAATGGTTACATTATTGACTTCAAAGCAGCCATTTTTCAAGGCCTTATGTATAAAATTATTCTTGTGTTGTAGGCCCGTTACATTTACAGGTATTAGTATGTATTTGACACGCTCAATAGGAAAATTAGAGTTGCCGACACGTTTTCGAAACTGTATTTAACCTCAGGATCCAAAAATAGTACTGTACATAAGGGGCCTTTTACCTAGTACTTTTATTGTTTTTTATGAATAACGTCTCCCAATTTAAGTGTGGATTTATTTGGCAATGTCCAGCATGTAGTACAGTCATTTAAATATGATATAATCCCTGAAATAAAGTACAATTTAGTGAAGTTTGTTGTTAAATTATTTATTCTGAAATTTGCTATGTTAATGTTATTTTTGTTCAGTTTTTGCTGCTTAAAAGATATCTGTAAATCCAGCACAACTCCTAAATACGTAAGATCTTGGACTATACCCTAAGTTTTGTTCCAAGGACAGATACATCTTGATTAGTATCAATACTTGTTTTTAGCAGAAGAACATGCACACTGACTTGGAAACATTAAGGTGTCAATGAGGGCGTTGCAGCCAACTTGATATGTTTGACATAGCAGTTGATAGATGCAGTGCAACTAGCTGCTTATTTTTAGCACGAACAAACTGACCAGCATCGTCTGCGTACATTCTGGCATGGAATCAAACCTTATCTGCTGGAACTGATTCGGCCATTACGCCTCTCCAGGAGCAATCTGCGTTCTTATTCCCTTAGCGTAAGTTTTACAGTAGTAGTCACTACCAGGGGCGCCGCTAGGGATTTTGGGCCCAATGAAAATAATCTTTACAGGGCCCCCAACACAGTGTCATTATTTTTTCTGTATTTTAATTTCATCATCATTAGGGGCCTCTCTGGGCCCCCTCCATCATGGGCCCCTAGAATCCGTCTCCTTTACCCCCCCTTTTCGGCGCCCCTGGTCACTACCATAACTACATTTGAGTGGAGCATTGATTCCTCTTGTTTGAATTTTTTATTTGTCTTGCTTGTTCGTGATTCATATTGCTTTGTGAAGGCCAACTTGCTCTTATCTCGCATCTGACCACTAATTGGTCAGCTGCTGCGTGCTGTCTATCATTGTTATGTTGGCAAGAAGGCAGTGGGAAATAGCCAATCAATGAACTTGGGGGCGGTTGAAAGGGACAATTTAGCCTTAGTGGCCGTTTTCCACCTGGCGCTAATGTTTGACTCATCTCCATTCAATGGCGTAACATTATTTTTGGACGTTAAAAAGTGCAGGGGACAAAAACTGCTTTTAAAAAATTGCAGGGGACAAGTGCCCCCTTTCTCCCTCCCAATTACGCCCATGATTATTGCTGAGCACCGTAAAACAACAACAAAACTACTATCTACTGTAGTTACACAGTACTCAGACCTGCACACAGTGACTTCCTGTTTTATTGCAAAAAATGCTTCATAATAAAAGCATAACAGTATTATTCTGGATTGTACCACAGCAACAAACACAATGCATGCATTAAAATATGTACATTTTTAGCCACTGAAAAAGACACAACAAAATAATGCAGCAGCTCTGTTAGAACTTAAATAAAATTTGCACAAATGGAGAAAAACAATAACAGCCATCTTTTACTGCACATACTGTGTGCCAAAGTCAAAAGTAAATGTGCAAGCAATGGAAGATTTTGGTTTTATTTATGTTGAGTGCTTATCTCGCCACAAGTGAGCCAGTCCGAGGGGTGTCGACATAAACGTGTACCACTGCATTTTTCACTGAGTGTGAGCATGTGTGTGTGAGCAGATGGAGGACAGCGATAAGATCGGACCTCTGGCTTATTTTCCTTCAAATGGATCCTTCAACCTCATGTACTACCCTTATTATGGCAAAAAAGCTCAGGTAACACAAATCTACTTAATCATCGTAGCTCCTTGTGTAGTTTTGTTGTTTGTTCATGCTTTACATGTGTCTCAGGTGAACTACACTCAGCCGCTGGTCGCTGTCAAATTCCTGAACGCCTCTCTCAACACCGACATCAATGTCGAGTGTAAAGTCAACTCCAACACCCTCGCCGCTGGCAGCGAGAGGGACAAATTTGCTGGCCGCGTGTCCTTCAAACTACGAATCAACAATTAGAGAAGCAACGTGACCATGACGCCGATCACGGCAACTCTGTTCGTCTCTGCAACTCATCTTTGTCGCTGTTCTTCATCTTTGATTGTGCTTGTTTGCAAAAAAAAAAAAAACTAACATTTTTTTCTATACAAGCTGACCAATCAAAATCCCTCACAGTTTAATGCCACACACCCAGCAGCCAATGCAATCAAGCACTTAATTTGTTGATTTGTATATTTATTTATTCATGTATTTATTGTTTGATTCGATGTATCACACTGAGTCAATCATTGTAGACTGCACAGTCGTTGTTTACATATCCTGGAAGCTCAGCCAACTGTTGCATTATTTAGTACACAAATCCATGGTCTTGTGTTTGAACATTAAAAAAAAAAGAAATCTGGATATGTTTCAATATAATGATGGAAGCAGCTACAACCACTCAGGTGTCACAACAGTACTTTTTATTGTTTCCTTTTGTTACATGTATTGTGTTGTCGTTGCAGCAGTCTTTTCATACAATAATTGAGCAGTATTGTAGTTACTTAATTAATGAAGAATTGGCTCAGCCTGTTGATTTGAGTGTTCTTGCCCATGTGACACACACATACACACACACACACACACACACACACACACACACACACACACACAACTCACCTTTGTTAATGTACAGCCAATCAGATGTATGATGTCATGTGGCTTGATTTCTCCCTGCTATTATTCCCACACGACCATGTGATTAAAAACACAAATGACTTTATCACTTACGCTTTATTTGAATAGTATTTATTTCAGACAATCACAAATCTGCTGTCTCCAATAATGGATTATATTTGTAACAACAGAAAGTGTACCTGAGAAAATCCCAATCTTTGACGCCTAGACCAAGGATGTCCAAAGCATGACCCTGATATCTTGTTTTTTATTGCCCCCACGCTGTATAAAGATACAATTAAAAATGGCCCACATCAGAACATTACAAAAAAGGCTTAAGGCCACGCTGAAAAGACAAAAAAGTTTAGATAAATAAAATTGCATAGCTTGCATTAGTTGACTTACAGTGCTTGACAAATGTACTAGAACACCACCCAAAGTTTATACTACAGCTGCCCTACATTAAAGGGGAACTGCACTTTTTGGAATGTTGCCTATCATTCACAATCCTTATTATGTAAGACAAGAACACATATGATTTTTTAATGTATTCTAAATCTTCATTATAAAAGTCGGCTAACAATGGAGTAAATGGTAGTCGTTCTAATCCGCATATACAACGCTCTAAAAACATCCAAACACCTCCGTCAAGTTTTTATATACATGCTGTAATTATAATGTAATATAGTAACAGGAAAGTTCGTAATAACATTTAATATTTACATATTTTGTTAATTTTAGGCATACAACAGTGCATTAATTTCACAGACGCGTCACAAAGTTAGCTTTTTCTTTAACAACAACACTGACTTCTACTCATGCAGCCTTAATGAGAGCCAACAAACATAATAAAACAAACACTTAGGGCCTGATTTGCTAAGATCCTAATACCATGTGCTAAACAATGTGTGCAATCTATAAAATGTTGTGTACTATTGCTGGCCATGTTACGTGTGATCTAGTAACACTGCGTGCAAGAATTTAATTGTACTATACGGGGCATCACCACAGAGACACCCAATCATTTACTGCACATTCATGTTATCACATGCATGTTATTTGCTATGTTTTAAAACATGCAGGAGACATCTCTCACTTTTTATGGGCATTTTAGACACAGTCCAAAATGCATCCATGACGGGACACACCTTTTTATTCCAGCGCTGAAGGTGCGCTCATGGGAGAGAGGCTGCACTTAATGTGCTCAAGATGCAAAAAATGCTAACTTCAAGAAGCTTTTTTCGTATAGGAGATATATTAATAATACATATTAAAATTGAAATAAATAACGGCATTAAAAGAAACGTCAACAGACACCAAAACGCATCAATTGAATTTGTTCTAATCAGCCCCTTAAGTCACCCAGCATGCAGCTATAAAATTATAAAAGGCTGTTGCTTAATATGTCCTGTCCAGCCACTTAGGCAAATCATATTGTTCATATATATGCCCATATCTGCTGTACAGATTTACTTTACAAAAGAGAAGTGTGGCATGTATTTCTTGTTGCCTTATTTGTATTTGACTTTATTAAATGTCTGGCTATATTAAGTGCTTGGCGCAGATGGACCGGAGCAGAAGGGGATAGAAAGAATAAGAAAAAAGAAGACAGAGGTGGACAAGACAGAGAAAGACAACAACAACAAAAAACAAAACAACAACCGAACTACATTAGCAAAGATATTATAAAATAATTATAAAGAAAAACAAGTTAGTCAAGTAGATAATAATAACACAGTAATGACAATGAGCATTGTTTCACTACAAATGGAACAATACAAATACCAATAGAAATAACAATATATTTTTATTTCTGAGAGACCATGCAAATATGTTGAAACATACACATATGACGCAAAATTTCTCTGTCATTCTCTGTCTTTGCAGCGTGAAAACCGAGTGTGTGTCATATTGCACTTACTTTTCAGACGTGCTAAATAAAACTAATAGTGCTCGCAAAACGGTGATGCGTGTTGGAAAATTGATAATATGTTTGCATCTTCTCCTCCTATTCTTTTGGGAGTTTTGATGATCAGCATAAATTCTGCATATTATATAACAACAGAGACACAATCCACTTTGCACATGTTTAGTAGATCAGCTCCTGCATGTGCGATCAAGTTTACGTGTGTTTTAGTACCCACAAACCTTTAGTAAACCAGGCCCTTACTGTACAATGTCTGCTCTCACTGGGATGACGACTGTTGGGATGTTTATATAACCCTTCACATCCTCGTGAAGGGTTAAAAAAAAGGTGGGCGCACACAAATATATATATATATATATATATATATATATGTATGCTGCGATGGGATGGCGACTTGTCCAGGGTGAACCCCGCCTTCCGCCCAAATGCAGCTGAGATAGGCTCCAGCACCTCGCGACCCCGAGAGGGACAAGCGGCAGAATATATATATATATATATATATATTTATATATATATATATATATTATTGTATATACATATACAGTATATACCAATATCAACTATAAATATGGTAATTTGTGTTTCTGTAATAAATGATATTCAAGTATTGTACTGCTAAAATATAATTTTTTTTTACAGTATTATCATTACTGTTTTAGAAAACCAATTTAAATTATTAATACCTTTTATAGCGATAGTTATATCTTATATAGCGTTCAAAAGACACAACAGAAAAAATA
Source organism: Nerophis lumbriciformis (assembly GCF_033978685.3). Lineage (NCBI taxonomy): Eukaryota > Metazoa > Chordata > Actinopteri > Syngnathiformes > Syngnathidae > Nerophis > Nerophis lumbriciformis. Next base: position 37,820,907 of record NC_084552.2, read on the forward strand.
CTGGGATATATTCAAGTAACAAAAAGACTCACAAAGATAAAATAATGCAGTTAAGTATCAAAAGCTGTTCTGTGGAGGTGTATGAAGCACAATCTAATTTCCCTCCAGGGATTAATAGATAATAAAGTATTTCTGAATTAGCATTATTTTTGTATTAGGATGTCAACAATATGTATCTATTGCATTGCTGAAGAGAAGAGAATATCCCCAAAGACAGGTTTATTTGCAGGAAAATAACTACAGCTGGTCTAATAAATGTGTAAATGATTATTTGTTATGGTGATTGATAAACAAACGGTGAATAATCTAAATACTAAAATATGTTTATTATTTTATAATAATTTTGTCACCATTTTGAAAACGGCACACTTTAATTATAACGTGTGTTTTGTGTCATATTGGTCTTGAATTAAAGATTGAAGAAAAAACCCCAGAGTACACCGTTTGTCGCTTACAGGGTGCCGTTGTCAGTCGAGCTGTTGCGCATGCGTGTTCACCCGTCAAGCAAAGGAACTCTGGGGTGTGTGGGGTGACGGTCGATAGAAATTAATGTTTTAAAAGAGACATAGAAGAAAGTTGTAAAACTCAACTAAGTAGCAGAGAGTGTTACAGAGAAGTAATGGACCAACTGGAGTGGTAAGATTGCAATAAAACTCAGAAATATTCGAAGAATTGCTTCTTAAACGGTCGCGGCTAAAAGCTAGCATGCTGATAAATGGGACAGGTTACGGTACAATAAGTTGAGTAGTCAACACAGCAAACCACCGAACGAGACGACAGCAACAATTAAAAGGCACGGAGTGAATTATTTGTTAACACTCATCTTGTAAACAAATAAATAAAAAATGTGCAATTACATTGATTTGTGCGCGTGTTGATTTGGGATTTACATCAGGCTATCTGAGACAAGGGGACAAGCGGTAGTAAAGATGGATGGATCAGGGATGTCCTGAATGCGACCCTGGGACTGGTAATGGTTTTTAGCATCGTAAATGCGCAAATTGTACAAAAGTGGCCCCATACTTACATTTTAATCTACGTGGTCCTTGCTGGAATTTTCTACACAATTGTACTTTGGGATATATATATATTATAACTTAAGGGACCTTAGTTATTAGACTTGGATACTTAATCATTTTAGTGAAGAAAGGGAATGACGCGAATAATTGCATGAATATTTCCTTTCCGAAGATTACTACCGTGTTAGGCATGATTACTTCTAATTGATAAGTGACTATGGATATCATATTAATAATGACACTACTTTGATTACAGGCCTAATGAAGAAGTGGGACTGGAAGAGACGCAGTGTCACCATGACAACAGCGACAGGACCAATAACAATAATCGTGGCAAGGTGATTTTGCTACTGTGCACATGTCATTCCGGTTTTGTCTACCACCTGTTGCTTATCCGTCTTGTGTTCAGACGGTGAGTCCGGCTGCAGGAGAACACCCTCTCCAGTACAATTACACATTCTGGTACAGCAGAAGAACCCCGAGTCGTCCTGCAAGCTCACAAAGTTACGAGCAAAACATCCGACAGATTGGCACTGTGGCATCGGTACAAACATACACACATGCATGCAAATATATGCACCTCTGGGTCTCCATTGTTGTCAACTTGAACTTGTTGTGAGTGAAATCTGTTTGAAAGGTGTGAGAAAAAGGCTTGTTTGTGGGTTCAGGTTGAACAGTTCTGGACGTTCTATAGTCATCTGGTCCGTCCTGGAGACCTGAGTGGACATAGTGACTTCCACCTGTTTAAGGAGGGAATCAAGCCCATGTGGGAGGTAAGGACAGTTGCACGTTGTCTATCAAAACATATACTATATTCCCAACATTGTCGTCCTTTAGGATGATTGTAACCGCAGCGGGGGAAAGTGGATCATTCGACTTCGCAAAGGGTTAGCAAGCCGATTTTGGGAAAACATCATTTTGGCCATGTTGGGGGAGCAGTTCATGGTGGGGGACGAAATTTGTGGCGCCGTCGTGTCAATACGCTTCCAGGTATGGTTAACTATTGTGAAACACTACATTTATATAGTGATTGTCTAGGTACTCGCAGATGAATGATTGTGTATATTTTTGCAACTATTATACTATTTTGCATATTTTAGTCTTAGTGATTAGTCTGTTTTACTGAGCTTGTATTGTTTAAATATTGGTTTGTACTGAAGCACTTTAAGATTAATTTGAATTAAAAGTGCCCGAACAAATAAAATGTATTTTTAAAGTACGCCACAAATAAAATACAGCGCTTCTAGAACGCACCATAAAAACCCCTCTATGTCATAATCCTCTGAGTATGGAACGATCACTCTGTTTTAAGACAGCACAGCTTGTTGGTCTAATGTGCAAAATTGAAGCTTAGTTGCTCAGACAGTTTGTTTATACAAGTTTAGATTATGGTATGTCGTTTTTTAATGGGGAAAGACGTTACTGGTTCTTGTTTTAATGTTAGCATTTAAACTAGCAACCTTGCACCAGTCCGTGAGTTTATCAAATGTGCAGTATTCAGTCATGGTTTATTGATCATTTTTAATTTAAGATGGTAATACTAACGGTCAGGAGTTTTATCACAATTATCATTATTACTGTTTATTATTATATATCCCTAGTTGTAGTATTGTCAAGTTCATCATTACCGCTAACCAGCAAGAAACAACAGCAACATAATTACTGTTTAGTTATAAAGCATTAAAATGTGCCCACAGGGACTTCCTTTTCAGTGCAAAGTAATCTTCAACATGAAAGCATGGTAGTATTAATCGGGATGTCACCACACTTACTTACTTACTTAGTCCTCTTGCACTTCAGGGCGCGTAGAGCCGACCATAGCAACCAGGTCTCTCCATCTCGGTCTGTTGTGGGCAAGGTGTTGAGCTTGTGCCATAGTCACATTGCAGGCCTTAAGGTCCTGGGCTAATACATCCAGCCAGCGAGTCCTGGGGGCGCCTCTAGGGCGTCTCCAGACAGCTCGCTGCGGGTTGAAGTCCAGGATTTTGCGCGTGGGGTGTTCCCCCGGCAGGCGGATGACATGGCCATACCAGCGCACTCGCCGCATTGCTGCGAGGCGTGAGGCTGGGAGCTGTTGGTTTAGCTCTCTTAGATGTCACCACAGCAACTAACAAAATGCACCTTTTTTTTAACTTCTTACCCAACAGAAGGAAGATTTACACATGTACGAAAGCTTTATTGTCATTGTTGTCAAGACATACGACAAAATGATCGGCTGCTCTGTTAGATAAGACTATCTCATGAAAACAGAAGAATCTAAATCTAGTATGCAAAAATTTAGGAAAACCATGTCAACAAACTGCCATAGGTTAAAAAATACTTAATTTTTACCGCCCATTCTTCTACATTTATGGGCAAAGTCAGAGTGTAAATGTATTATTTTTGCTTTCGTTTATGTCGACAACTGCTCGTATGTGGACAGGAACTAGTTTTACTGTATCATAAACACGTTAGTCTTCATGAACTCTTAATGCAGATATACCCTAATCTTAGGTAAAAAAAACTAAACAGAAATGTGTAGGTGACCTTAGTTTTTGTCAACAGATTAATACAGAACATTTAGCTATTGTTATAAATACTGCATGTTAATATAAAATGTCTGATACTTCTATGAATTAATAATATTGATAACTGTCGCAGTGACTCCTTGTTAGTGCTATTCACACTTCCAGTAAAAGTCCCACATAGTGATTGACTTTTACTGAATTTATTTGTTATTTTATTTATTTATTTTTTTAATGGTAAAAACAAAGTGGTCACATCGAATTGTTAAAACTTCACCTGATTTGATCAGTATCTGTTCAGTGGTTAAATTGTTGTTGGCAGAACATTCCATCAAGCTTTGTTTCTATGTGTCAGGAGGACATTCTTTCCATCTGGAATCGGACGTCCAACGATCAAACGACAACGTCCAGAATTCGAGATACTTTAAGACGAGTCCTGAACCTTCCTACCAATACAATTATGGAGTACAAGACCCACAACGACAGCCTCAGGTATGAATGCCACAGTTAACCTACAGGCACAGCTTGTAGGTTCGATATACACAATTAAATAGCTTAGTTGGTCAGACAGTAATGTGTTTACACAAGTTTATATTGGGGTGTGTAGTTTGTTATTGGGGAAAGACATTCATGTCTCTTGTTTTCATGTTGACATTTAAGCTAGCAAAATGGTGCCAGTCAGTCCGTGAGTTTATCAAAGTGCAGTTATCAATGTTAGTTTTTATTTGAACTTGAAACGGTAATACTAACCGTCAGGAGTTTTACTGCAATTATCAATATTACCGTTTATCGTTACATCTGTATATTTTACTGTTAGTTCACTACAATTTCTACATTTCTGTTATGTTACCTCTTAATAGAGCTAGATTAGAAAGAACCAATGTGGTTTTTTTTCAAGCGGTTTAACGTGATGTTGACATTTTCTAGCTTTTTCCAAATCTTGCAGTATTCACATATGAAATAGCAATTTCTTCCTCATTCCTCTGCTACTAATAAATGCACATCATAATTCACGATAACTAAATTATTATATCCGTACACCATAATTACAATAGTTGAAAATGATTCAACAGCACACCAGCCTGTTGCATTAAATACGGCCCTTGAAAAAACTCAATTCAAGCCCCTCAAAGTATAGCGGATCTCGTTTAAGCTGACGCCCCTCGGATTGGTTGTTGACATAACTGAAACTAAAACTGACCATTGCTTTCACATTTAATGAATGAATTTGGCCAGGGACATAAAGAGAATGGGAGTTAAAGAGGACTTTTCAACCAAAATCCGTCCTCCTGATAGGGATCTATACAGAATATCTGTATTTTTGGTATTGGTTCTAACGGGATCGGTCTGGCAGGACCTTTAAGATTCTGGACAAATGATAAGGCTATCAGTGGTTTTTTTTAAAATTCAGCTGTTTTATCGAAATTATGACACATTGTCACATTTACTTCAGCTGCCCTGCTATGCAAAAGAAAAATACATTTTGGAGTCTACACAAATAAGGACCAATACCACAAAAACTTTTGTAACAACAATATTTCCTCCTCAAAAGTGCCTCAAAGTTTGTGTAAGTTTGATATGAAAGCGCTTCAGTGATCCAGTCATCCACAGGCCAATACTAATCCACTCAAAAAAGTGAAAATTTGGATTATTATATTTCTAAGCGATCGAGCATTACACTTGCTCAGAGTCTTTTTATTTATATAGTACATACAACGCAGACATCGGTAGCTGTCAACACTCAATATGGCCTGCGGTCCATCACTCAAATAAGTCTGTGTGCAACATTAACACAAAACAATTCCTACTGTTAGAGAATGCGCACCCAACTCCCATGTTAATTGATTATATTTGATATATCATGTAAAAGATATACATAATTATTATTTCCAGTTGAGTTTAATTGTAATTACAAACCCCGTTTCCATATGAGTTGGGAATTGTGTTAGATATAAATATAAACGGAATACAATGATTTGCAAATCCTTTTCAACCCATATTCAATTGAATGCACTACAAAGACAAGATATTTGATGTTCGAACTCATAAACTTTATTTATTTATTGCAAATGATAATTAACTTAGAATTTCATGGCTGCAACACGTGCCAAAGTAGTTGGGAAAGGGCATGTTCACCACTGTGTTACATGGCCTTTCCTTTTAACAACATTCAGTAAACGTTTGGGAACTGAGGACACTAGAGATGCGCGGTTTGCGGACACAACCGCGGAGTCCGCGGATTATCCGCGGATCGGGCGGATGAAATTAAAAACAATAAGATTTTATCCGCTTGCGGGTCGGGTCGGGCGGATTAATTAGATATTTTTTTTATTTTTTTATTTTTTTTGCGGGTGGCAGTTAAACCAATTCGGAAATATATATACATAGTTAAATGTTGTTACCCACATACGAAAAACGAGCAGGCACCTGCTGCATATGCCACAACAGAAGAAGAAAAAAGAAAAGAGATGGACACTTTTACGGAGCGGAGAAGGGACGCCTCGCCGGGGTCCGGGACCGAGGCCCCTTCCCCCGAGAGGGCCCCACCGGGAGCCGTAGCTGAGGCGATCCGTGAGAAGGGCCCGACGCACGTCCAGGGTCACTACCGCGCCCACCGTCCGCTTTCGCAGTGCGCTCACGAAAGGGGTGGGGCTCACCCTGGTTGATATAGAGAGCAGGACGGTGGCCATGGAATTTCATTTAAGGTTTGTGATAAACCATCAAACTCATTCGTTAAAAGGACTCTATAGTAATATAAAGCAAATTTTTCTGGACATTATCATGCAAGAAAAGTTTATTTTTGGGATCGCGATCACCGCGTAATGATTTTTAAAGGTTGCATTACATTAACTGTCCCATGTGATCAGCCAGTGCGATTGGAAGTCCATGCTCAATTATTGCCTCCGTAAATAAAACTTCGGCATTTATCACATCCAAAGAATCTGTTTGGGCGACGAAAAACGTTGAAAGTTTTCCACTTGTATCGCTAGCAACGGCATTAGACTTGTGTTTTTTTGTCCCTACGTGGTCTTTTACATCGCTAATTCCTCCGTGTCCGATCGAAAAATCTTGTCTGCACAAGGTGCAATTCGCGTAGTTTTCACCCTTTTTTTTTTTTTTAAATTAATATTAGATATATAACAACGGGCGGATGGCGGGCGGGTGGAGTTCTGATCAAACGTTACATCGGGTGGATGGCGGATGGTTGACGACTTTCTAACGCGGTTGCTGATGAAATAAATTGCCTATCCGCGCATCTCTAGAGGACACACATTTTTTAAGCTTCTCAGGTGGAATTCTTTCCCATTCTTTCTTGATGTACAGCTTAAGTTGTTCAACAGTCCGGGGGTCTCCGTTGTGGTATTTTAGGCTTCATAATGCGCCACACATTTTCAATGGGAGACAGGTCTGGACTACAGGCAGGCCAGTCTAGTACCCGCACTCTTTTACTATGAAGCCACGTTGATGTAACACGTGGCTTGGCATTGTCTTGCTGAAATAAGCAGGGGCGCGTCCATGGTAACGTTGCTTGGATGGCAACATATGTTGCTACAAAACCTGTATGTACCTTTCAGCATTAATGGCGCCTTCACAGATGTGTAAGTTACCCATGTCTTGGGCACTAATACACCCCCATACATCACAGATGCTGGCTTTTCAACTTTGCGCCTATAACAATCCGGATGGTTCTTTTCCTCTTTGGTCGGAGGACACGACTTCCACAGTTTCCAAAAATAATTTGAAATGTGGACTCGTCAGACCACAGAACACTTTTCCACTTTGTATCAGTCCATCTTAGATGAGCTCAGGCCCAGCGAAGCCGACGGCGTTTCTGGGTGTTGTTGATAAACGGTTTTCGCCTTGCATAGGAGAGTTTTAACTTGCACTTACAGATGTAGCGACCAACTGTAGTTACTGACAGTGGGTTTCTGAAGTGTTCCTCAGCCCATGTGGTGATATCCTTTACACACTGATGTCGCTTGTTGATGCAGTACAGCCTGAGGGATCGAAGGTCACGGGCTTAGCTGCTTACGTGCAGTGATTTCTCCAGATTATCTGAAACCTTTGATGATATTACGGACCGTAGATGGTGAAATCCCTAAATTCCTTGCAATAGCTGGTTGAGAAAGGTTTTTCTTAAACTGTTCAACAATTTGCTCAGGCTTTTGTTGACAAAGTGGTGACCCTCGTCCCATCCTCGTTTGTGAATGACTGAGCATTTCATGGAATCTGCTTTTATACCCAATCATGGCACCCACCTGTTCCCAATTTGCCTGTTCACCTGTTGGATGTTCCAAATAAGTGTTTGATGAGCATTCCTCAACTTTATCAGTATTTATTGCCACCTTTCCCAACTTCTTTGTCACGTGTTGCTGGCATCAAATTCTAAAGTTAATGATTATTTGCAAAAAAAAAATGTTTATCAGTTTGAACATCAAATATCTTGTCTTTGTAGTGCATTTAATTGAATATGGGTTGCAAATGATTTGCAAATCATTGTATTCCGTTTATTTTTACATCTACGGTAATACAATTTCCCAACTCATATGGAAACGGGGTTTGTATGATAAAACACAGTGATGGATCTGTATGCTATTTAGAAGATGATGACATAACTACATTGCACCTTGAACTGCACACATAGTTGACTTGTTTAAGACATAAAAAGCAGGTTGATAAAAGACTTCCCTGCTGTGAGATGTTACGTTATGTTGGCGGCGTAAAACCTCTTGGGCTAATACAAACGGTCGTAAAAATTAATTCTTTTTCACATTTTTATTAACACCAATTACATATAGTACTAATAAGAATACAGATTAATACCAATATCCATATTGGTATCGTTAGCGAAAAAATCCTAACGATATATATATATCTACCTCCATATGATATTTTTAAATTCTAATCTTAGCTGTTGCCCCAATTTCATGTTATGCCTTGGCAAAAATCAACAATGTAAATAAACCTTTAACATGTGCAAATCTGTCTTCCGGTGGCTAACATTCTGAAAAAAATCTAAATATATGTACATTTTGTTTGTTACTGTGGTAGAAATCATGTTAATACTGCTGTGCTTTCATTTGAAGTTTGCTTTACACTGTACAGAAAGTCACTGTGCACATTTTCACGCTGAACAATAATTGCTGCTTTGCGATAAAATGTGAACATTAACAGACCCTTTTTTAATAAAAAATTAACCCTTTGAGCCCTTCAGTGTTATAACGGCAAAAGCGGTTGAACTAGTCCGAATACAGTGGACCACAACTTCATAAGTTAATTTACATATATAAGTTGTCGACATAAACAGGTGCAACTTTTCAAATGTGTTAGTTCATTGGAATACACGTTGTGCTGCTCTTGTAATGTAACTAATTGTGTGTTCTGTTTTTAGGGACAACTCCAGCTTCAGGAATACAAAGATTTCCCTTTGACGGTTGTGTCAGCTGACTTCATTCAGGATGCCATCAAACTGCTCCGTTTAGTTATTTTTTTCTGGATTCTGGAGTTGCTGCTGATCGAGTGTGTGTGTGTGTGTGTGTGTGTGTGTGTGTGTGTGTGTTCAATGGACCAATTAAACCCGGTTGACGTCATTTAACAGATTTTGTTAATTTTCCTAATGCTGATCAAAAAGAGGCAGATACCTGGAAGTGATGTTCCATAGCATTATAAACTACTTTGAGCAACATACAATGGCACTTTGTTAGCAGAGAAGGATCCAACTGGAACCAAACTTTCTGTCCTGGAGTCCCTCATGGTTGGAGTTTTCCTTACGCCACTATAAGGTACGGGTGATTGAGGTTCATTTGGGGGAAGACTGACTGTGTTGGAGAAACCTGTATGTGGTTGTTTGAGACTAGGGGTCTACAACCTTTACTGTCAAAAGAGACATTTTGCCGCCTCTTCAACGAATGAAAAATAGCAATGAGCCACAAAACGTAACACAGCTTATACATTTTAAAAAGTTTTCATCGTTTTAATTTTTTATTTTACAGGACAAGAAATCTGTCCAACTCTTGTTGTTTTTGTATTTTCATTTTCGGCAAGTATTCATTGTTGGCAAGCTCTTTTACTTGCCTTCCTTGTGCCTGAGGACTCAGCCCGTGCACATTCACGGCCTCAATCGGAAGGGTTATTATATAAGTAAACTTTGATTGATTGAAATTATAGGACTCTTTTTAAAAATGCAAACTTTTCTCACTCCTGTGTTTTAAAAAAATCTGAGGGAACCACAACATTGAGGCAGAAGAGCCACCTGCGGCTTCAGTGCTGCGGTTTGCAGACCCCTGTTTTAGCGAAATGTCTCGCCAATGACTTTTAGCTGGTTGCTGACCCTTTATGTCCCACGTCTCCTGCTCTTCTCATGTAAAGACCTGTTTCCTGGTATCTGTTATCAATCATACATACATGTCACATTGCTGTCTAGCAATTTGAATAGGCTCGAGTGCCTGCTTCATGAAATTAACTTAAAAAAATAATGCATAAAGAATCTGAGGTCTGAGTCTTCTGTCAAATTATCCTATTGCCACATCTTAGGGAAATACCGTACTTTAAATAGAAAAATATTCATAATCCTTAACTATTCCCAATTTGACACATTATTATTGTCGTGTCTGGTGGTTAATAGGGTGGACATACGGAAGGTCGATTTAACCGGTGACCCGGGGGCTAAATCCGGCCCGGAAATGAAAACTTTGGAAACAACCATTTTTGATGCAAAAACACTTGGGTGCTCCTGTTGTAAAGAGAAATGCAAGCCAGTGTAAACACATTGGCAAATCCTTACCTTGGTATTTTAACCTAGCTAGAAAACAACACTGGGGTCCAAACCTCTGAGGCGTTCCTCAAGGCACCCCTTTAAGTCTTCTCCTTTTTGGCAGTTAGAATTGTTTTCAGAATATGATTTTTGTAACTAAGTGTTGCTGTTGCTTGTTTACTGCAGATACAGGCAGTAGTCATTTCTTCAAAATATTTAGTTGTGCATACGACCCCTGGCAAAAAAATATAAAATCACCAGACTTGGAGTAGGTTTATTCAGTTCTTTAATTTTGTAGAAAAAAAGCAGCCAACAGACAGGGCACACAACTATAGTCACTTCAAATGGCAAAAAACACAAAAATAATAAAAAATAAATCCAAATATACATTTTGGTAGGAACAGATTCATTCTTAGATCAAGCAGTGTAAAAAAATATGGAATCACTCAAATTTGAGGAAGCAATTATGGAATCACCCTGTAAATGTTCATTTCCAAAGATAATGCATGCGTCAGTTTAAATCTGCAGTTTTAAAAACAGTTCACACCTTGGAGAGCTATTGCACAAGGTGGATTGACATGAATTATGGCTCCAACACGAAAGACTTCAATTGAGACAAAGGAGAGGATAATCAAACTTTTTTAAGAAGGTAAATCACGCAATGTTGCATAAGATGTTGATTGTTCATAGTCAGCTGTGTCTGAAATCTGGACAAAGTGCAAACAACATAGGAATGTTGTAAAAGATAAGCATACTGGTAGACCAAGGAAAATATCAATGTGTCAAGACAGAACATTTAAAGCAATATGTCCTAAAAGCAAGAAAATGCACAGCTAAACCAATGAAGAACAAATGGGCTGAACTGGACTCACGTTCTGTGACCCAACTGTAAGAAAAGTTCTAATGGGCTAAGAAAAAGCAATCGGGGACTATATATGATTGGATTAAAGTAATTCAGTGATGAACCGCAAATCTACACTCGACAAGGTGATGATGCTGGAATTTTTGTTTGTTGATGTTCCAATAAATATTATGAAGATGACTGCCTAAAGAAAACATGCACATTTTCAGTAATTAATGATATGGGGCAGCATATCAGGTAATGGCACCGGGGAGATGGCTATCATAACATTTTTAATAAATGTTTACATTGACTTTTTGGACATTTTTCTTATTCCATCAATCGAAAAGATGATGGGGGATGATGACATAATTTTTTCAAGATGATAATGCCTCTTGCCATAGAGCAAAAACTGTAAGAACTTTTTCCTTGAAGAAAAGACGCATAAGGTCAATGTCATGTCCTGCAAATAGTCCGGATCTCAATCCAATTGAAAATTTAAGAAAATGGTCCATGACCAGATCCCAACCTGTATAGCTGATCTGACAACAGCAATCAGATAAAGTTGGAACAAACTTATTAAAGAGTACTGTTTGTCACTCGTTAACAGAGGTGGGTAGAGTAGCCAGAAATTGTACTCAAGTAAGAGTACCGGTACTGTTACTTTAGAGATTTATTACTCAAGTAAAAGTAAGGAATAGTCACCCAAATATTTACTTGAGTAAAAGTAAAAAGTACCTTGTGAAAAAACTACTCAAGTACTGAGTAACTGATGAGTAACATACACACACATATATATATATATATATATATATATATATATATATATATATATATATATATATATATATATATATATATATATATATGTATATATGTATATATATACATACATATACATTGATATATACAGTATATAATTTATATGTATTTATTTTGCTGTTTTTGTTTACATGTTAAAGATGTTTTAATGAATATACATGCATGTTTAACATATAGATTCCTTTCTTTCATGAAGACAAGAATATAAGTTGGTGTATTACCTGATTCTGATGACTTGCGTTGATTGTAATCAGACAATAGTGATGATAACGTCCACGTTTTCAAATGTGTGTAGTACAGTACAGTGCTAGTGATGGGATCGGCAGTTCTTTTTGACTGTACTGAATCACTAGAATCAGTTCCTTAAATTTATTCTTACAAAAAATTCGTTCACCGAATCCCCCCCCACCCCCCCAAAAAAAGGAGGGGGGGGGGGCGCGTGCGTAGTACAGTACAGTGCAGACATTCGTGGGAGAAGCAGCAAATAGGGTGAACGCGAGTCCCTACACAGCTCTGTGCATGCAGTACACCAGGCAGTGAGTGACACAGTCAGCACAGTTCAGTACGTGAACATGAATCACTTCTGCAGCAGCAGTTCTGTGTGCAGGTCGGCGAATCACCGAATCACTGCTGCAGCAGCAGTTCTGTGCGCAGGTCGGCGAATCACCGAATCACCGAATCACTTCTGCAGCAGCAGTTCTGTGCGCAGGTCGGCGAATCACCGAATCACTTCTGCAGCAGCAGTTCTGTGCGCAGGTCGGCGAATCACCGAATCACCGAATCACCGAATCACTTCTGCAGCAGCAGTTCTGTGCGCAGGTCGGCGAATCACCGAATCACTTTTGCAGCAGCAGTTCTGTGCGCAGGTCGGCGAATCACCGAATCACTTCTGCAGCAGCAGTTCTGTAAATATGCAAACAAAAAGAAAATAAATACCTTCAAAATAAAACAAATAAATTAAGAGCCAGCAATGCCAACATCCATCCTCCATCCATTTTCTACCGCTTATTCCCTTTGGGGTTGCGGGGGGCGCTGGAGCCTATCTCAGCTACAATCGGGCGGAAGGCGGGGTACACCCTGGACATAAAAACTAAATGTTCTGTAGCCTACGTTTAAAATATAACAAAGAAAATATTAACTTAAATGTGCAAACAAAAAGAAAATAAATAGGCTACCTTAAATAAAACTAAACAAATATTAAACCAAGTGCCAGAAAAGCCAAAATTAAAACTAAAATTTCTGTAGCTTACATTTAAAAATATAAAAATGGAAATATCAATTTAAATATGCAATAGAAAAAGAAAATAAATAGCTTAAATAATATAAAAATCAAGATAAATAATAGCCTATGTATATGTACATACATTAGTTATTATTTTTATTTGAAATCTTCTCAAACAGCCTGCCCTACACTTTGCCCCCCGCCCCTCCCCCTCGCGTCACTGCTGCTCAGCCTTGTCCTGCACTGACTTTCTTTCTGTCTCCTCTACTCTCATAACTTTATGTGTTGAGATAATGTGTGTGTTTGTTTTCATGTGGCTTGAGTCAACATTAGCCGTTAGCTTGGAGAATGAATGGAGAATGGATGCCAATGGCATGAAACATATCCCCGCGACGGGAGGATAATCACTCGCGGCATTGGGGCAAGCAGAGCAGAGAGCGAGAGCGTTGTCGTTCACTGAGTGATTCATGTGGTTAATCCGCGGTGAACGAATCGTTCGCTCAGTCCCTCCCCCCGCCCCCATGATGAGTAGCTGGCTGCGTCGTTCGCCGACGTCACAGAATGCGCCAGTTCCACTCATACCGGCATGGTCGCGGCGGAGCTCAACTGAACTGAGAAAGGAACGAATCAGTTCATGAAGTGATTCGGTTCAGTACGTTCACTCAAAAGATTCGTTCGTTCGAACGAATCGTTCGCGAACGACACAACATTACTGTCTGACAGACCAAAACAAACAAAGCGTGCATTAACAGATCGATAAAAATTAGGAGCGAGTAGCGAGCTGAATGTAGATAAAAGTAGCGGAGTAAAAGTAGCGTTCCTTCTCTATAAATATACTTAAGTAAAAGTAAAAGTATGTTGCATTGAAACTACTCTTAGAAGTACAATTTATCCCAAAAGTTACTCAAGTAGATGTAACGGAGTAAATGTAGCGCGTTACTACCCACCTCTGCTCGTTAATAAGTCCATTCCTCAGGGACTGTAAGCTGTTATAAAAGCCAGTTGGTGCAACAAAGTACTAGTAGTCTGTTGTAGTGTTTTTTTTTGCTTGTTTTTCATGTTTCCATAATTTTGTCATCAGATTTGAGTTTATATTCAAGTCACAAAATATAAATAGTGGATTTGCACCTGGGGATAGGTTGATTGGCAACACAAAATTGGCCATAGTGTATGAATGTGAGTGTGAATGTTGTCTGTCTATCTGTGTTGGCCCTGTGATGAGGTGGCGACTTGTCCAGGGTGTACCACGCCTTCCGCCCGAATGCAGCTGGGATAGGCTCCAGCACCCCTGCGACCCCGAACGAGACAAACGGTAGAAACTGGATGCATGGATGGATTTCTGTTGTTGTCTTTTAGCGTATTTTCTTCAAGCCAGAAAGTTGCCATTTGAAATAACTATAATTTTGTGTCATGTCTGTTGTGTTTTTTTCTCTACAAAGTTAAACACCTGAATGAACATCCTCCCAGTCTGGTGAATCTGTTATTTTTGGCAGGGGTTGTATAATCATTTGGTCATCATTTGGGCTCTTCAACCAGTGGTCTGTGAGTTTAGTTAAAAAAAACTGTGAGATAAGTATTCCACACTTCTCTTTTGTAAAGCAGTTCTGTACAGCAGATATGGGCATCTACATCCATCCATCCATCCATTTTCTACCGCTTATTCCCTTTGGGGTCGCGGGGGGCGCTGGAGCCTATCTCAGCTACAATCGGGCGGAAGGCGGTGTACACCCTGGACAAGTCGCCACCTCATCGCAGGGCCAACACAGATAGACAGACAACATTCACACTCACATCCACACACTAGGGCCAATTTAGTGTTGCCAATCAACTTATCCCCAGGTGCATGTCTTTGGAGGTGGGAGGAAGCCGGAGTACCCGGAGGGAACCCACGCAGTCACGGGGAGAACATCTGCCTCACAATACGAAGGTCCTGAGTAGTCTTGGACATCTACATCAATTACATGATTTTCCTAAGTGGCTACACAGGACAGGAAAAAAACTGAGAAACTCATTTTTGCAGCAGATTCCCTAAAAACACAAGAGTGCTGCCATAATGATCATTTTTGACTATCTTTTTGCAAAAGGTCCTTAAAAACCGCAAAGTGCTTCTGTAACTGACAAAATAAATATATTACAATCAAATGTCTACTGTAGAGGACACTGCTGGTTCTCCAGAATATACAAAAAAAGAACTGAAAGTGAAGGGAGAAGTATGGCCTCCCGGTCCTTTGCTTTTGATGTATCGTCTAATTTTTCCTTGTCATTTTGACTCAGCATCAAGAGAATGGGAGCAACTTTGTATCTTCAAGACCTAGTCTACTTGGGATAATCCACACTCTATTCCTGGCTTCAGACCATCTTGGAGTGTGGATCTAATCTAGATCTGTTTTATTAGATCAGCTCTAAAAGTGAAACCCTGAAGTAGGATGTGGATCAAAGCTCAACTGGAATGTATGTGAATTTCTCCAGACTATACTGATGAACTACCCTTGTGCTGAAAACATAACACAACAAATGTAACGTAATCATCACCAAAAAACCCCATTAAACGTATCCAAATTCATTAATCAAAATGGAGACATCTTAATATTTGCGATTAATTCACAATGCATGCAAACGTAGACGTTTTGAACAAATGTTATTTTTAATGTCTGCCTGGGCTACCAGCTCACCCTGACCCCTACCACCCATCAACCTCTCATTAGATGTCAACTGACCAAACAGGATTAAAGTCAAAGCCTCTTTCTCTCGTTCCACCTGACGCAGTGTCAGTTTGTTGGTTTTCTGAACAAATGAAGCTCGAAGACCAAGGTAAGCTTTTACTGTGTCTTTTTTTTGCATATACAGCTTTAATGTTAATGCATAAAATGTTGTAAACAGTCAGTAAGGATAGAATTATGATAGCGATTAGTATTGGAAGTTAAAATGTATTGAAGTGTTTTGTTAATCAGTGAAATTATGACTCCTCACTATTCTCACAGTTGAGTTTTTATTATACATGTTTAAAAAGTAAATCAGACATAGTTGCTTAAATTGCTTACAAGTCTAGCAAAAAAAGCGCATTTACTTGATGTGACTGATTGATTGAATATTATTACATCTAGCTTAACGAAGTAACTTTGCCGCATTAATCAAGTTTTGGCTTCATTGTTTGTGGCACTTTTGCCTTCTTTTATTACTTCCATGAAAGTCCAGTGCAAGAACCAGAAAAGTAGAGTAGAAGGAAGATTTTTTTGTCAGTATTTTTCAGAAAAGTCAATGTTTTCATGTTGGAAGGCACAACATGATCCAGTGGACAATCATTAGTGCTTGTGGTCATGTGCTGGCAGCCTGAACGCTGAGTCGAAGTGTTTAATCCTGTAAAGCTGCCAAGTAAAAATAACCTTGAAACCTGGATGACACAGACACACAAAGAGCCCTCTTATACGTTTTATTTGATCTTTTGGACTGTTTCTGTTTTGATTTACAGAGTGACAATGATCCTGCCCAGGTGGTTTCTGGGGGTCTGTTTGTGGCTGCTAAGTTTTGCAGGGGTTTGGACTGCTACCTTCAAGTTGGCTCTGATTGGTCCCTGGTCCTGTGATCCGATGTTCTCCATGGCGATGCCAAGTGCAGCAGCCAACTTGGCACTGACAAGGTTACGGAGTGACAGCAGTCTGAGCAGAGGTTATTGGTATGATGTCAAACTACTGGATGAGGACTGTTCCACTTCCAAAGGTAAAGGGTGTCAATCAACGGTATTTCAAATGT
Organism: Nerophis lumbriciformis; assembly: GCF_033978685.3. Taxonomy (NCBI): domain Eukaryota; kingdom Metazoa; phylum Chordata; class Actinopteri; order Syngnathiformes; family Syngnathidae; genus Nerophis; species Nerophis lumbriciformis. Next base: position 37,837,819 of record NC_084552.2, read on the forward strand.
TTGCCAACTGAGGA
>NC_084552.2:37842832-37875332 GCF_033978685.3 Nerophis lumbriciformis
ATGTAAATCTTTTGCTTTAATTGTCTATTTCTGGTCCTCACATTCATCATACTTCGCCATGCAGAGCAGATGGGGTCTCCAAGATGTTGTCCCGTTTGTGATTTAGCCCAAAATGACAAAAGTCTGGGTGCCCAGAGTTCTGCCCGCATACTCCAATCATTTGTGGCAGCTTTGTGGTACTTTGAACATCTGCCACCCGGGCAACGCTTACTGCAATCAGCAGATGTCATGTTATTGTGATTCTGAATAGGGAGATATCTTCAACGTCCTCGACAGAAAGGGTGGCCAGGTACTCGGCACTCCGCTTCTCCCAATAGTCGTGTGTCCAAAAACAACTGTTCCATCAGGACAGGCAGGTTCTCTCAAACACGAGATTCTGTCAATTTTATTGAGAGGCTGTTTAGATTTTGGAGCGTCGTGCAAAAAAGGCTAATAGTAAGTTAAGATTAGACAAAACAAAAAAGCGAGCAGGAGAGATAAGGAGAGGAAAGGGGAAAGCGTCTGCCTTCGATGAGTACCCGAGAGAAATGTTACTTGTTCTCAAGTTTGTAACTGAACCAGACGGCCAGTCTGATGTCATTTATGCGCCACAAGTTGAGTAGTCCTGGTGTTACGTATGGAAAGTCACCTGTCAAATGTCTTGTATTGGAAGATGTACAGATAAAATCAATTATTTCCATTTCCCACACAAATTAGCCCCGGCCGACATTTGGAGGGGCACCGGACAAGAAGTGGCCTCTGCACTCAGAGCTCTTGGCTTACCTGTTGGTCCGGTTCTTACCATGGAAACCAAGAACCAAGACGGACCTCAGCAAGCACTCGAGGCAATCAGACAGGCAGACAAGGTCAAAGGTCAGTGTTTCTGGTGTAATAATACCAGGCTTCATTTGAATCGGATAATTCTGGCACTGAAAGTTTGGTTTTTAAATTGTTTTGATTAATTCTTCATAAACAGGCACTACTTGACTTAGGAACACTCTGGCATACGAACAGACTGCTGTGTTTGTCATTATGTTGGTCTTCTGTCAAAATGTCGATCTGCGCTAAGGAATATAGATAGAAACATGATAACATCCAAAAGACAAAGTACAGATTTAGGAACAATTGAAAATACAAACAGGAACTTTTGGAACGTACAGTAACTGGTTAATAAGCAGGGCCACGTCTTTATTTCAAGTTTAAGATTTGAGAAGAGCCCTGAAGTTGCTGTTTTTTTTTTTTTTCAATTTACAGTGGTGATATTGTGCATGACCTCTGTTCTTATTGGCGGGGAGGATCAGAGAAAGCTCCTTTTAGCAGCTCTGGACATGGGGATGGTCTCAGATGGTTACATCTTTATTCCATACGACGCCCTGCTCTATGCTCTGCCCTACCAGGTAACAGATGGGAGGGGGTGGTTTTGGCACTTTCTCTTGGTGGTATCAAGTATGTGTATATGAAGAACAATGCTCTGCAGTATCAATTATTATTATCAATTTGTTTTGTGATTTCCTGCCTTTTTGGGGCAACAACAACTCACAATTAGGAATGGGAGATGTGGCCTAAAATCTACTATGTATACTGTAATGTACTGTATATTGCAGTCTCTTGCGATAACAATATACATTTTGCATGCACTGTAAATGATAATGAACAGTTTCAAAATGAGTTAAAAGGCACCTAATTTAGCTGATTATTTGTGTGGTAACATATTGCGTTATTTCCAGTTGTATTATTTTCTCATCACATTTATTAATCTACTTGCTACTTTTCTCTTGATAGCTGGTTACTTTTTGTTATAACATGGTTCTATCTATGCTTCTGTTAAAATGCAGCACCATATCACAACACATTAGTTTTGGATGATACTACACATTTGGGTATTTATCCGATACCAAGTAGTTACAGGGGCAGTGTTGGTCATACCAAGTTCATAATTATAATCGTCAAGATCAGTGAATGCTTAAGTATTTGATCACAATAATAATAAGACAGAAACACAAGATGGCAATGTAACAACTAAATTTGAATAAATTAATGGTTACCTTATTTACTTTTGTTACATATGAAATAGTGCAACACAGTCAAACACAAGCAAACATTTCTCATTAATTATTTTCTGCGTTTGGTAACAAAAACAACAAAAAACAATTTTGAGATAATGAAATATTAAACTAAACACTGTAGTATCGACCATCGATTCATACTATACTTGGTATCTTTACTGTCAATATTCAGAGGTGGGTAGTAACGCGCTACATTTACTCCGTTACATCTACTTGAGTAACTTTTGGGATAAATTGTACTTCTAAGAGTAGTTTTAATGCAACTTACTTTTACTTTTACTTGAGTATATTTATAGAGAAGAAACGCTACTTTTACTCCGCTACTTTTACTCCGCTACTTTTATCTACATTCAGCTCGCTACTCGCTACTAATTCTTATCGATCTGTTAATGCACGCTTTGTTTGTTTTGATCTGTCAGACAGACCTTCATAGTGCCTGCGTTACTGGTGACGTTTCACTCCGTTCCACCAATAAAATGCAGTCACTAGTGACGTTTGACTCCGTTCCACCAATCAGATGCAGTCACTGGTGACGTTGGACCAATCAAACAGAGCCAGGCGGTCACATGACCTGACTTAAACAAGTTGAAAAACTTATTGGGGTGTTACCATTTAGTGGTCAATTGTACGGAATATGTACTGTACTGTGCAATCTACTAATACAAGTTTCAATCAATCAATCAAAAGTGTGAAGGAAAAAAGACACTTTTTTATTTCAAACGTACATCCCGTCACAAGCCTAAAGACTGACTGCACAGTTCCTGTCTTCACAATAAAAGTGCCGCTCCATCGCGCCTGCGCTTTCAAAATAAGAGTCTCCGAAAGCCAGCGCAAACAAGCTTGCAAGCTACGGAATTTGCCGCCAATGTATTTCTTGTAAAGTGTGTGAAAACGAATATGGAAGCTGGACAAATAAGATACCAAAAACCAACCACTTTCATGTGGTATTAGACAGAAAGGAGGAACTTTTTTTCTCCTGCATTTGAAAACGTGGACGTTAAGCACTACTGTCTGATTACAATCAATGTAAGTCATCAGAATCAGGTAATACACCAACTTATATTCTAGTCTTCATGAAAGAAAGGAATCTATATGTGTTAAACATGCATGTATATTCATTAAAACACCTTTAACATGTAAACAAAAACGGCAAAATAAATAAATATAAATTATATACTGTATATATATGTGTGTGTATATATATATATATATATATATATATATATATATATAAATGTGTGTATATATATATGTGTGTGTATATATATATATGTGTGTATGTGTATGTATATATGTATATATATATATGTATATGATATGTGTGTGTATGTTACTCATCAGTTACTCAGTACTTGAGTAGTGTTTTCACAACATACTTGTTACTTTTACTCAAGTAAATATTTGGGTGACTACTCCTTACTTTTACTTGAGTAATAAATCTCTAAAGTAACAGTACTCTTACTTGAGTACAATTTCTGGCTACTCTACCCACCTCTGTCAATATTTGATGCAATCATCAAATTTGCGGGACACACCTAGAATGTGTCATCAACATGCAATATCCTGATACAATGATAGTAATAAAAGCTCTATTGTTGGTCAAATTTATATAATTTATATTGTCTATCATCTGTATTACATAACCTGAAGTTCAAATTATGCAATTAATCATAATTACTGCCATGGACTTTCAATTCACTACTAATGAAGTCGACTTCTCTTACTCTGCTGATGTCATTAATATTACATTTGCTTAACAAAGACGCACTGACAAGAAGCTTCTGCCTGCGTCCTAATGCTCGCCTGCTAGTGTCAGGTCTGAGAAATGTGTTTGTCTTAATTTTACCATCAACTTGCCAGGGCACTGTAGATCAAAATTAGCCATTGACTTTAAGATCACATATTTACATGTCAAATGTTCATCAATATGTATTGTCCATTTCAAATTAACAAAATCTCAAAACTCATAATTATCATTTTAATCAAATAACTTATAGGCCTTTTAATATTCAAATAGACTCATATTCTTGGTGTTTTGTGTTACCTGAACTATTTGTTTTATTTGTATTTCTTCCTCCCACAAGGACATAGTGTTTCCCCAGCTGACCAATAGCACCCAACTTCGCCATGCCTACAGCTCCGTTATGACCGTCACCATGGCGTCTGATCAGAATTTCTATCAAGCTTTTCGTCACGCTCAAATGAACCGAGAGATCCGATCTGCGGTGGCAGCGACACAGGTAAAAACACACAACAAACTATAAAAACAAAAACATACATGTAGCATATGTACATAAAAATGTATCAGCATTGAATGAAGATAAGCCTCAATACCATTATCATTTGATACTCCAGTTTCCTTCCACAGTCCAAAAAAATGCATTGTTATTGTGTACTTAAATTGGACATATGGTGAATATACTGAATGTGTGAATGCTTGTTAGTCTCTTTGCATGTACTGCAGTTTGTCCAAACTTTTCCTACCAATGACTTTAAAACCAAAGATGTGGGGTACTTTTTCAGATTTTTTATTTTGTAAAAATGACTGAAATCAGTCCTATAAACAATACAAGGAGTACTTCAACTTCCAAGCTTAATTAATTCTGTGACGTAGCGCTTAACCATAAACACCTGTATGTCAAATCAAAGTCTTTAACTGAAATGAATTGAAATCAATTTAATTTGTGAAAAGGCCGCCAAAACAGCACCATTTTAAAATGTAACATGCTTTTAAAAAATAAATACAATTTTAGATAGAAAATATTGTGTGAAAACCAATACAATAGAATGTACTACCAAGAAAAAGACGTAGAAGTACCTTAGGTGCACCGTGGCTCGGTTGGTAGAGCGGCCGTGCCAGCTACTTGAGGCTTCCAGGGTCAGCACTTTACAGGTTTCACTATGTAAAGTGCTTTGAGTCGCGAGAGAAAAGCGTTATATAAATATAATTCACTTTACTTTTCTGACAAAGTATCAGTCACCCTCACTTTCTGATTTCTGTTAGTTAAACATAAAATACAAACAATCTCAAGATATTACTTCAATAGGAAATACTAAATGTGTAAAGTATATTAAAATATATCAAACAAACCTTTAATGAAGTGATCACTGCAAACTTGTGCGTTCTTCGACTCTGCTCCCTTAGACTGGAGTGCGTGCCACTTCGTCGCCGTCATTTCCTAAAATGTTGCAATCTTCCGCCCTTCTTGATTCCCTTTCGAGGAACTCTGAAGAAACATTTATCCTTTTCACGATTTGAATGGTTCGTACAGCCAAAAACATCAGCATTAGGGATGTAAAAAAAAAAAAAAAAGATTTTGGATTTATTTATTTTTTTAAATTTATTTATTTTTTCTCTTTCGTAAAGTAAATCTGAACAGCCGAACACCAACTATATGATTTACCTCAGAAGCTGGACAGGACAAAAAAATAAAAAAAATAAATAAAAAAGATTTTCAGATTAATCGCAATTCTCATTTGTGACGATTCCTGGTGGATAAAAAAAAAAAAAAAAATCTAAAATATATAATTTTTTTCAATCTGAACTGTACAGCCACTCAGGCAAATCATATTGTTGGTGTAGATTATAGAACTGGCATCCAATGTTATTAAAAAAGATTAGATATTGAATTGAGAATCGAATCATTATCCCAAGAATCGAATCAACTCGCGTGGTGCTTAAATATCTGCAGCCCTAGCTAGCATATAGGTAATTTTTATTTGAGCAAGGCTAAATGGTGTCTTAAAGTTAAAGTTAAAGTACCAATGATTGTCACACACACACTAGGTGTGGCGAGATTATTCTCTGCATTTGACCCATCACCCTTGATCACCCCCTGGGAGGTGAGGGGAGCAGTGGGCAGCAGCGGTGGCCGCGCCCGGGAATCATTTTGGTGATTTAACCCCCAATTCCAACCCTTGATGCTGAGTGCCAAGCAGGGAGGTAATGGGTCCCATTTTTATAGGGTTAGGGTTAAATGGAAAGCAAATAAATAAAAATAGAAAATAATGATACGCGATGGCATGAGAATTGTCATAAGCCATTATTTGAAAGTTAGGCTAGAGTGAAGATATACAGAACTCAAAAGTGGTATTCTATAAACAACCAGTTTCCAATGGGTCTGTGAACAGGTGTCTCCGCTCTTTGGGACCATCTTTAACATGGTTTACTACGTTGCCAAAGCTGTAGAGGAGCGCCGTGAGGCAGGCGGAGGAGGCTGGGTGACAGGTGATCAATTGGTCCAATCAGATGGAGGCTTTAGCTTCCAGGGATTTAACCAGGTTAGTAATAATTCTACGTCCAAATGCAAACTCTTAGCATAAAAAACATGTTGTTTATAGTTTAACCAAATCATTTGACAAAACTTTCGTTCTGATTTTTGACTTTGAAAATGATATAAATCATGCATGAATCGTAGTGCATAATGAAATTTGTCAGATGACAATCAGTAATGTTAAAGATGACAAACTACTAGAAGAAGTGAGTGAACATTGTAACGTTGGTAAAGAACTATTTGCTGTGACTGCCACCAGGTGTTGCATGGCGGTAAAGAAGGCAGTGGTTTACAGGCCAGATATGTGGTGCTGGACTGTGATGGGGATCAACTGGTGCCGACACACACGCTCGCCCCAATGCACACTGCAGACGGGTCTATCCGCAGCCTGAAACCGCTGAGTCATTCGTTCGTCTTCCCGGGAGGAAAACCCCAGAGTTCCAGTTCCTGTTGGTTCAATCCTGATAAGCCTTGCAGAGGTGCTGTGCTCCCTTTTTCTGATCTAGACCAGGGGTCCCCACCCTTTTTTGCACCATGGACTGGTTTAATGTAGGCATTATTTTCACGAACCGGCCTCCCACATGTGGTAGATAAATGAAGCAAAAATAAGTGCATGAAAAATACGACTCACCATAACGGGAGCATTAGTGGGAGCATAGGCCTTTTTAACTTTTGCAAAAAAGCTCTCCAAAGGATTCGTTTTTTGATCATTTTCGCTAGCCTTAATTTTTTGGCTAACATATGTGATACGTTATACTAGACACTGTATGTCCTCGTCAAGGACAAGAGCGTCGAGATATACTAAAATTAGATACATTCGCCATGGGTTCCAATATATTTCTATTTATATTCTAAAAGTTAGATAGCTATATTTTGTGCAATATTTCATACATAGATACTTATATATACTTTTCCATGCATAAACACATCTGTCGATGTTAACTACTTGTACAATAGGGCCGTGTGCAATAATTCCATCAGTTTAATTTACTAAGCCAAGGGAGATGTGCATTTGCTTCCTTCAGCACACTTATTATATGCAACTATTTAGCACACTTGCACTTCAGCAACTCTTCATTGTACACTTTAACTCTTATGATGATTTTATTCTCGATCTGTCCTGAGCTGAGGTCATGCAGCAACCTACTGTTTTATATGAGTCTTCATTTTATTTTATTTTTTTAAATTTTCGAAAGGACCCTCACAGCTTTTGCTGACTGCTTTGTTTAATATTATTCTCCCACTTTGATCGATTTTCTTATGCAGTTAACATGCATGAAAACAAAACAATTTCTGCAAGAGTGTCAGGTCTGGCAAAAAAGTTGATAATTTTGAGGTCCCGAACACTAAATTTCAAAATTGACTCTGTATGACCTTCTTGAAAAATTCACGTAATGTCACGAAAATTGCTGGAGACGTCTATAGTGACAGGATGCACATAAAAGTCTCAACAACCCATATATGAAAACAAACAGGAAGTCTGCCAGTTTGGTTTCCGTTGGTCATTTTTAGGCCAAAAAAAGGGTTCGTACATTAATGTATATACTAGGGGGACTTTGACCAAATGAGCCACGTTTAAAATGTGTGATTCTAGACTGATGGGTGATGATAAATTGCGAAGGACTTTTGCCTACGCCATAGGATGTGGGTGTGGCATGGTGCCAAACATTGATTGGATGGTTTTCTAACCTAACTATTTATGGACCTTGTTGTATATACCGTCAACCTGCTGGGTTAGCCTTTAGCTATATAATCTGGCACATTTACATTTTATGTTAATTAAATTGCATTGTCCTATGTAATAAAGATATAACAAACGGTGACTTTCTTTCAAGAGTTTTATTATACATCTATGAACAAGCTTATTGGTGTGTCTAGTGGAACAAAGTCGTTTATAAATTATTTAATGTTTCTGTGCAGCCCGGTAGCAAATGTGTCACAGACCCACTGATATAGTCAGTGTACTGACCTACCTGAAATTGTTTCAAACATTCTGGGGATTTACTGAGTCCATTGATCAATGAAAGTAAAAAGTGGTCTTTGTACTTTTGTCCTGTAGACACAGATGGAGTGATGGGCTTCTTTGATTGCATGCTGATCTGCCTTCCGATTGGAGCCATATTCTTTTGGATCAGGTAAAGCAACAGCCTAGTGAAATATCAGTATGTGTGTATATTTAATATATATACAGTATATACTGTATGTATTAAAGACAAAAGTAAATGTAAAATATATTTTTTATAAACCTAAGTGTCCTGCACTTTGATCTGATTACATATTTAAAAAATACAGTTTAAATTAATTTAGATTACCTTGCATGCTGTGCATTTGTTGCCTGTCCATGCTTCCTAAAATGAGACATTCCCCTGAAATATAATGATTAAAATCCTTAAGAAATTTTATTTTTTACACATTTACGCTAATCCTCATCTCAACTGTACTTTCAAAAAATGTGGTACTTTTTATTGCGCATTTATTGTGCAAACATGTTTACCTGCAATCATACATATACTGTATATACAGTACACATACACAAAAGGGAAGACCGACTACAAAAACAATGTGTTTTTCTTCCATTTAAATCAATGTAAACAAACCCATAAGCGAACGACCTGTACTATAATTTGTCTACATTTTCTTTTGAAATTAAAACAATTTTTTTTGGGTAAAGTTCACCCTTTTAACGTTTATTTATTTATTTCATTTTTTGTTGACTCACATAATGTGCTCAATGTCAATATGCCATTCGCAAGAATTCCATGTGGCTATACTTAATATATTTGTTAATCCTGTGCTAAAAACTCACTCCTGTTACTCAAATGTTTCTATGTATTGTTGAGTTTTTATTTAGATGACCTTACAGGAAAAATAGTGACTACAGTGTAGCAACTAATGGAGATCCATTAGAAAAAATAAATACAAAAATAAACAAATGAGTGATCTTCGCCATAGGAGCCTGTTACAATAAATGTTACCTGAGATGGGCCAATACACACATTGGGCCTGATTTACTAGAGGTTTGCGCGTACTAAAACGTGCAAACCTGATAGCACACAAAGCTGATTTTCTGAACGTGTGCAAAGTGCATTGTGTCTCACAAATAAGCAGAATAAGATGTGCAATCCATTTTGCGTTTCTGTCTTCATTAATATGAAGAATATATGATGATCATCACCGTTTTGCGAGCACTATTTTGCGTTTTATTTTGCAATTGTGGGAATGACGTGCAAACTGACAGTTCCACAAACGGCTGCAGGATCAGTGCTTGCACTGCAAAACCAGACGATGGACAGACGAGAATTCTCTGTCCTGTGTGTATCAACATTTTGGACGGTCAGAAATAAAAAACTATTTCACATTATAGTCTATTCATAAACATCATTCTATAATTTTATAGCTGCTAGAGGCCTTAAGAGGTTGATTAAAACAAATTCAATTGATGCGTTTGTGCCTTCTAGTATATTTTTAATGACGTTCTTTTTTTTCTTTTTTACATAAAATCTATATTATTAAAATTTTTATTATGTGGAAAAAAAACTCAAATTATGCTTTTTTTTTGCATTTTGATCGGAGTAAGTGCATCATCTCCAATGAGCACACTTTTGGCGGTAAAAAGAAGAAGAAGTGGTTTTAATGCATATGCATATGCATGACCGCTTCAAAAATGTCCATAAAAAGTAGTAGATGTCTCAATGTTCAAATCCAGGCTGAAAACAGTCTCTTATCAGCACTCTTATCTTTTAATTCAATTGATCCATGATTAATATGATTTAAAAACATTGTTTTATGATTTTATTTGACTTTTTGTAATTGTATGCATCTGTAAAGCACTTGGAATTCAATTGTATACAAATTGTGATGTAAAAATAAACTTGCCTTGCCTTGTGTTAAATCAGCCAACCCAAAATAATCAATTAAATCCCACTATGTTTGTACAGGAAAAACAGGACAGTGGTGAACAACACAAAACTCATTCTGACGTTGGATGACATCGTCTTCATTGACGCTCAAGTCAGCAAAAAGGTCTGACAGCAAACACAGCAATGTCCCTGAGATTTGTTCTTTCATATGTGGACAAGATGAAAAAAAAAGCCTTAACCCTAAAACTGCAGTCTGTATGAGGAGTCAAAAGCGTGGCTATAAGCTATTATATTAGTATATGAACAAAATATTCTCACAGGTTGTTGATGTTAACTATATATATATATATATTTTATATATATATATATATATATATATATATATATATATATATATATATATATATATATATGTATGTATGTATGTATGTATGTATGTATGTATGTATGTATGTATGTATGTATGTATGTATGTATGTATGTATGTATGCATGTATGTATGTATATATATGTATATTAAAGTACCGGTATGTGTTATTATTATTAATATTTCATGTCACTACATCACACATGCTCTGCTCTTGTTTCCTAGAAACTGAATGACGAGTCAATCATGAGGAGTCTTCTTGAAATCAAAACTCCATTCCGCTCGATCGCCAGAAGCTACATACTGACCACACCCGAGAGTTCAAATATTGGAATAATGGAGGTGCAAACAAACACACAAACAAACAAACACGCACACACTTCTGACCTGGGGTTTGATTGGACATGTGTGCTCTGATTGGCTGTGCTTTTCACAGGGTGACTGGGTTTGGCTAAAGAAGATCCCAGGAGGAAATACAACCGCCAGTCAAAACACGCAGAAGCTCTTCAGCAAGGTATGAATAATCCTCAAATGACTCAATTGTACAGTGGAACCTGTTTAAAGGGGACCTATGATGACTTTTGTCTTTTCTTATTTAGTAATGTTGTTACAATGTTGGATAATCGTGTTTAACAATGTCATAGCGCCATGTCATAAGGTTCATGCATTTTGGTGTGAGCTTGCAAGCAGACTTCGATGCCTCCGTTAGCAAGGTTTTGCGTTGTGGCTCTATGGTGACGTCACAGCAAGGTGGACGTTCTTACTTAGTAGAGGTGGAAATCTCAATTCGATTCCAATTCTTGGGGTGAAGATTTAATTCAGAATCTACAACTTATACGCGCAGTGTTGGCCTAAAAAATATATTTAAAAAATTTTTTTTTTTAAATTTTATCTACAAAAATCACAGAATGTTAGTCAATCTACTAAAAGAAAATAGAGCAATTCGAACCCAATCCTCGCTTTACAATACTTAGGATCGCAATTGAGAAGACATACAAATACAATACTTATCAAACACAACACAAATGAAAAGGAAAACCAAACATTTATAAAAGCAACAGTATCAATAATAACAATAGTAATAATAATAATTATAATAATAATATTTAATAATAATAATAATATCAGTAATTGTTGTTTGTTGTCCATCAACAAATTGATTCTTACAAAAAATTAATAAAAAGTTTGCAAAAAATATGTATCTTTTTTAATTGATTTTCGAAAATTAGGAATCGCCTGAGAATCAAAGTAAATAAGAATTGCAATTTGGACGTGAATCAATGTTTTGTTGACCTAGGGCTCTGGACATAAACAGGTTTGTGTTTGAATCAGATGTTATCTTTGTTGGCCCTGCGATGAGGTGGCGACTTGTTCAGGGTCTACACCGCCTTCCGTCCGAGTGCAGCTGGAATAGGCTCCAGCTCCCCCCACAACCCCGAAAGGGACAAGCGGTAGAAAATAAATGGATGGATGGAATCAAATTATGATGTCATTCTTGTGGCACCTGTAATCCATGTCAATGATGCCTTTAAAGATGTTCCAGTCGACAGTTAAACCTCAGATATTCTGTCTTTCCAGTTAAGAGAAATGCGACATGAAAATTTGAACCTTTACTTGGGATTGTTTGTGGACTCGGGAATCTTTGCTCTGGTGGTTGAACACTGTCCTCGGGGCAGCCTGGCAGACCTTCTATCTGATAGCGAAATGCGGTTAGACTGGATGTTCAAGTCGTCGCTACTGATGGACCTCATCAAGGTGAACATCATGGATGGCATCATTTGTGGAAGTCAAATCTTTCTTAAGCTCAACACGATTGGCGGGTGTCTTTCAGGGGATGAAATATCTCCATTTACGACGTTTAAGTCATGGGCGACTGAAGTCCACAAACTGTCTGGTTGATGGACGTTTTGTTCTGAAGATCTCTGATTACGGACTACACATGATCCTTCATTCAGAGGGACTTAACATGGTTGTGGACCCACAAGGTGAAAAAAATAAATTTGAAAGTGGACTTTTAGACTTTGGTTGTGTAAATGTGCATTATGTCACTTCTTGTCCGCCAGAGCTGCTGTGGACGTCTCCAGAGCTTTTGAGGTGTCCAGTCAGAGGAGGCTCTATGGCTGGAGACGTGTTTAGTTTCTCCATCATCATACAGGAAGTTATATCACGGACGCCACCCTATGCCATGATGGACATGCCCGCTGCTGGTGACGATGTTTTCCATTGTGTCATGTGTACAGCTGGACCACAGTTGACCTAAAAAGCCTTTCTTGGACTCTCTCTCAGAGATCCTGGAGAGGTTGAAGGAGCCGCCCCCTCTTTGCCGGCCAATCATTCCGATAGATGAAGCTCCAGCCGACTGTCTCAATCTGATGAACGAATGTTGGAATGAAGATCCCGCCAAGAGGCCGTGCTTTGATGAAATCTTCAAACAGGTGACTGACCAGATGAGACGCAATAAAACAATCTCAAAAGGCACTCACATAGAACAGCTGCAGGCTAGGGTTGTGCGATATAGACAATATACATTTGGCCGATGGTAAAGCTTATTGTTATATAGTGATAATGTATGTTGACGACACATTTCTAGCAACATGAGAACGGCTGCATCCTCAATGCAATGCAGGGTTTCCCCCTAATGTAACTGATGGTGGTGCACCGCCACAGCAAAATTATAGCCGCCACAGTTTAAGAATATGTTTTTTTTTTACGTGAAAACAAATTGAAGTAGTATAATATACAGGGTTTAGCCGAGATACCTACGGCGGTGGAGGCGTGGTCAATATGACGTCATATTATTTGCCGTGATGCATATATTTTCTTTAAAAAGGCAAACTAAATGTAAACATACATCCAAAACAAATCTCTTATTATTAAATATAGTATTAACATATATTTATTCTTACATAATATCGTTTTGCTCTAGTTTTGAATTGTTGCTTCTTATTGTACAATGTACTTTGTTGAGACTTTTTTTTCCTAGAGATCTCTGCAATCCTTTTAGTCACTCTTTTCTTTATTAAAAACGACTGGCAACAAATATAGCATCTATATTAGAGGTGCGCGGATAGGCAATTATTTCATCCGCAACCGCATCACAAAAGTCGTCAACCATCCGCATCCACTGCGTGCCACGCTGTCACGGCCCAGACGCACACCAGTGCGCAATCATCTGGGAGCCGCGCTGAGCGCACCTCCAAGCGCGCTCGCGCGCGCGTCACTCAATCTGCTGCAGGCAGCTGCGTTCCATCTTCAATCGGCACCGATGAGAGAGACGACTACTTAAACAACCGCCACCAGAGATCCTCCTCCTGCCTCCAGACCACGCTTCCGCCCCTCAGGGGAACCGAAAAGGGGGGGGGGGGGAGGTAAAGGAGACGGATTCTAGGGGCCCATGATGGAGGGGGGCCCAGAGAGGCCCCTGATGATGATGAAATTATAATACAGAAAAAATAATGACACTGTGTTGGGGGACCTGTAAAGATTCTTTTCATGGGGCCCAAAATCCCTAGCGGCGCCCCTGCGCCCCTGGACAAACCCTGCCTGCCTAGCCCTTGTCTGACAGCACCGCTCCTCTCAACACGCACCTCCAACACTTACGGTAAAACCCTCCAGTTAAATTACACACATAGTCTGACACCCATTTCCTGTGTGGTTACATACACATCTAATATATATATATATATATATATATATATATATATATATATATATATATATATATATATATATATATATATATATATATATATATATATATATATATATATATATATATATATTTGTATATATATATGTATATATATATATATATATATATATATATATATATATATATATATATATATATGTATATATATATATATTGATATATATATATATATGTATATATATATATTGATATATATAATATAATATAGTATAATATAATAAATAGTATAATATCATATAATATATTGGATAATATATTGTATGAATTATACATATATATATATAATATATTATTATTATTATTATTGTTATTATTATATATATATATTTATATAGAGATACATATAATTCCCTTTCGAATAAATACGCCCCAGGCTAAACGCTCTCCCTGTCTCAGTGCCGTCTCCTTCTACCCGGTATCATCACACACGAATTAATATCTCTTGGCCACGCATTCGTGGCTAAGAGATGTTAATTCGTGATAATATTATTTATCATTATTATAATATTATTGTCATTTCCATTAAGAAAGTGTTGACTATTGTTGCCAATGCCCTCAGATCAGGAGTGCGTTCCTCACACTTTGTGTGCGCAGTTCCAGCAAGCAGAACGAGGCTTTTAAGAAGTTAAAAAAATGTTTTTGAAAGACTAGGCCTATATTTTTGTTAGGTAAAAAAAATGTTCTGAATTTATTTCAATGAATATTAACTTGTTAACGTTATAATGCTCAAATAGGGACGAGGGCGGGGTGCACAGTGAAGCAGTGAACAATTTCGCGACAAAGATGAACCTTTATTGATTGATCTGCAGCCATGACAAAATATCAGACAATCTCCATTGTCAACGACAGGCAGGAAAATAAAGATAAACACATAGCCTATGTTCTAGGCATAGGCATAGGCTCATACGTTTTTAAGTTGAAATAAAAATAAAAATAAAAAATGTGCCTCATAAGCCTTAGGCTGTCAATCACGCGCACAAACTTAAATTATACAATAACATATGTATTTCCGAATTGGTTTAACCACAACCCGCCCGCATCTATTTAAAATCAATTTTTTTTTTATTTCACCCGCCCGACCCGCGGATTATCCGCGGACTCCGCGGTTGTGTCCGCAAACCGCGCATCTCTAATCTATATATATAGTGTTATTGTAGACTGTACTCGTGTTTAGACACTCTTTACTTCTGTCGCTCCGTGTTCGCGACGAAAAGCAAGCTGCAGAGAGTTTGACGTCAAACTTGCTTTGCACTGCTGGTAGCCTTGTCAGTCAGTGTCATCTTAAATTTTGAAGGTCAAATGGACGGGGCTTTCCGCGGGTATATCTCGGATCTATTAAAGTATGTCCACATTGTGGACATGCTGCCTCCAATCCAGACAACCCCGTACTTATGGCTTACGTCGACATCACAACATCCGGTTTTGCAGCAATGTTCCGGTGATCAAAGTATGTATTTTTTCGGTGGCCAAGTTTTTGGTGCATCACTAGTCAATGGTGCGCAAATAATAACCTGGCACTATACCTGCCTGCCGGTGTTAATGTGTATGTTTGTGTGTTATGATGTACATTTTGTGAACACACCGTTTTGGTGGAGAATGAGGAAGTGTTGTGTGACAAGGAGTGAAACACGGAGACGTGTGTGCACAATGTAGATAGAACTATGTTACAACATAAAGTCACCACCATGAAATATTTGCATTTGAAAGACGCTGTTGTGTTGCTTGTTGCTGCAGTTTCGAGGCATCAACAGAGGGAGGAAAGCAAACATTATTGACTCCATGCTGCGAATGTTGGAGCAATATAGTTCAAACCTGGAAGATCTGATCCGTGAAAGAACTGATGAGCTAGAGGTGGAGAGAAGCAAGACGGATAAGCTCATAGGACAGCTGCTGCCAAAGTAAGACACATTTCAAACATATTACGACATATTTGATAACCTACTAAGTATTTTTACTTTCTGCCAAGCACGCCTGACAGAAAGCGCTTGAAAGTAAAGCTTTACTTTTAAAGCTAGCTTAATGCTATTCACATTGGATATGCCATATACACGCTACTGACTTTGTATTGGCGATTTTAAATTGCAATTTCAACACCTTCAAATTTGTCACAACTACAACCAAGATGCACGTTACAATCAAACAGCTAATGTCTAATAAGTGCACTACTTACAGTATAAGTAGGGTGCAACAAAAGACAATATTGGCAATTCAGCTTAATGCCAATAGATTTTATTCTCGTTACGGCAACACACCTAGGACAAACTGAAATAAATGCATACTGGCAAATGTGATTCATAAGGCTAAGAAAACAAGATTACAACTGGACAGCAAACTTTTAATTTTCATTACATTTATTACCACATGAACACACACAAAAGTACCGAACATTGGTACTGTTGAGTACTGAGGTACCGGGTTGGTATTGGTTCAAATGTGAATGATACCCATCCCTACCCTTCCTCAACAGTCATTTTTGCAATTATGTATAGAATGAGAATATCCATCCATTTTCTATCGCTTATCCCTTTTTGGGGTGGTGGGGGGTGCTGGAGCCTATCTTAGCTGCAATCGGGTGGGAAGGCGGGGTACACCCTGGACAAGTCGCCACCTCATCGCAGGGCCAACACAGATAGACAGACAACATTCACACTCACATTCACACACTAGGGCCAATTTAGTGTTGCCAATCAACCTATCCCCAGGTGCATGTTTTTGGCGGTGGGAGGAAGCCGGAGTACCCGGAGGGAACCCACGCAGTCACGGGGAGAACATGCAAACTCCACACAGAAAGATCCCGAGCCCTGGATTGAACTCAGGACTTCTCAGGACCTTCGTATTGTGAGGCACAAGCACTGCTGCCAGAATGTGAATATGTATAATTTAAATAATGTACAACTTATCAAATTGTCACTCATGTTATCATCAACATTCACGGTTGACCGCTTTTGTAGACATAAAAGGTAACCCACAAGACATCACATATCCTTGTGTTGTTGGGAACATTATCGATGTAATATTAATGTACAAACAGTGGTTGCAACATAAGCCTCAAGTGAGTTGCCTCTTTACCCGTCAAGCTGAGAACAGCACAGCACACTTCCCCCTTCACAATAATAGACTGCACTAACAAAATTTACTTATGTCACTTATTGATACATTTACACAATTAACATGCTTTGACCTAAAATACTAGTCAAAATTGTCCAAAGATGTATTGTACCAACAAATGTGAAGATTTTTTGCATTTAATTAACAAACATTTTATTAAATCGTATTTTGGTGGTAAAAAAGGTGTAAAAGGGGAAGAAACTGAATTAAAAGGAAAAACTAAAGTTTTTTAAATGTATTGTTGTTGCTATTGTTATTATTTTACTTGTTGTGGTTTATTTGTTGCTAATATATATCCAGGTTTTTTTAAACTATATTTAAAGTTGAGTTTTGGTGGTACAATGAAAACTCATGTTTTCATTTGAATGAATAATCGTGTGATTAATCGTGATTATAATATCAATCATAATAGTCGATAAAGGGGACCACAAAAAATAATAATTTTTGGCTTCATTTTAATAAAAAAATCCTACGATACGGTTACCATATGGTTCTTGTTGCACTCAAAGAACAATTTTAGAAGATTGAAATACAAGGCATTAAACACATTGGGCTTTCCTTGTTGCACCTAAACAATTTACAATTTTGTATATTACATATAGCCTGACATAATCTAGAATTAGGTTAGAATAGAATAGAAAGCTTTATTGACATTATGCTTCATGATTTATGGTTGCTACAATTTGTCTGTGCTTTAAGATAATTACAATCATTCGTAAATACTAAGAACATGGCTAAAAGTACTGTACACAGATAAGACATGTAGCAGGTGAAACACACATTGTTAAAGATAAAACACAATTCAGTTCAGTCATTGCACTTGCGTTATAGTTTACGTTGCGTCGGCGATTTAGACTCTGCTAATATTTGAAGCCCAAATATTCATATTGCGCTTCACGCACCCTCTTTATTGACCAGTAAAATTGCCTTTATTTGCCATTTTTCCTCTCGTCGCAGTTTCCCCATGTGCGCTCTGTTGAGTGTGTGCACGCTGACACACTCAACATGCTCCTCCGCTCTGTACGTCACTGCCGCACGGCAGCATGCAGATGATAAACAGTACCGGTATTTATCAAAGGCAATATAGTACCGTTTTGAATTTATTAGCACCTGTATACTGTACAACCCTAATATAGATAAATGTGCTGTCCAATTTAACGCAATAATAACACGTTAACTATACATTTCAGTAAAGATACACCTTCTTTTAACAGGCGAGTAATGCACACGTCTTTTTTGACCCTCGGGCCGTGCTGTAGTGGGGGGAACTTGGCTGCAGTTCACTAGTTAGTGATGAGCCACAAGCGGGGGTAATAGTGAGCAGAAAGAAAAGAGTACATAATGGAAATATCAGGTTCAAAGCCATGGCAAGATGTTCTCCCGACAAGATTAGATTACATTAGATTAGATTAGTTTATTTCAAAGGAGACAATACAATTTCATAAAACATATGACTACACATGGTTTAAAAAAAGCCATAATTAGCCAGAAAGCTAGCTTTCATCTGTAGTCCCGTGGCCATAATGTAAAAAAGGCATTACAATTACAATTTAAAAGAAAAAGATAAGAAAGAGACAGAAAAAGAATAAAAGCACACAATACATACACAATATGATAAAAAATTGAATACAACATCACAACATAACATGTATCTTAGCATCAAAGCAGGTTCATCTATTAGTGCTGGCAGCTGTAGGCATTGATAAGCCACATTTTCAAATTTTTTGTGAATGCCTAGAAAGGACTATTTTTCGCCGAAATGACACCATTGCAGTAAACCTCTGCTGCCCGCGTCGTTCAGAGGTGGGTGGTGCTTCACTTCCGTGTTTAGATTACGGTTAAGGTGCAGTGATAACATTAAATTTAGATTGTTACTGTGACTGCTTTTGTCAGTAAGATGACATAAAAGTTCAACAGAAATTAAAGACAGTTAGTAGGAAGTCGAAAGGGGACCTTTTTATTGCAGTCAACCTGACATCAAAACATGTCAAGACACTTTTTCAAACCAATCACACACTATTACGGCTTCAGAATAAAAACACAGACAGTAATACTGTTCAAACTGGCTGTAATGTTACAGTGGCCAAAAGTGTTAAATATATTTGTTAAATAAAACATCTGCCTTGTTTTTAATTAATACTTGGGCCTACTATGCTACTACTGTATTTTAATGTTGGTCATTATGCTGGTACTTGGAGAGACAAGTTTTTTCTGAGGTGGTACTTGGTGAAAAAAGTTTGAGAACCGCTGCTTTAAACAATTAAGAAAGCTCTATGTACAACGCAATTAAAGCTGTACTTAATTGTTGTAAAGATGAGTAACAACTCTTTCAGGTCAGTGGCTCAGGCTCTGAAGAAAGGGAGGCCAGTTCGACCAGAACATTACTCGGATTGTACTCTTTACTTCAGCGACATCGTTGGATTCACAACCATCTCAGCTCTAAGCGAACCCATTGAGGTACAAACTATACTCAGGTCCCACAGCCATCATATTTATGTCACATTGTGTGCGTGTGTGTGTAGGTAGTGGACCTGCTGAATGACCTTTATACCATGTTTGATGCCATCATTGCTTCTCATGACGTCTACAAGGTAAATATTTCAACTTCCAAAGTGGAAAATTGCGTTGTATGGAAACACTTAATGCACAAAGTGAAAAAACCTGAACCAAACTTACTGTTTTTCTGTGCAGGTTGAAACGATTGGCGATGCTTACATGGTGGCGTCCGGCATTCCCAACAGGAACGGAAATCGACACGCAGCTGAAGTGTCTAACATGTCGCTCGATATCCTGCACTCCATTGCAGCGTTCAAGATCAAACACATGCCGGAAATTAAAGTGAAGATACGAATTGGACTTCACTCGGGTACACACTCCATCCATAACAAATAAACGAACTATGGCTTTTAACTGACATGAACCTTTTTAGCAGTTTGACTTATTTGACACAAACAGAAGCTCACATGCACGTGTGCAGCATAGCAGACTGTAGTGCGATCACTCCTCTACACTAACAATTGGGGTGCACACGTGTTTGTGTGGGGTTATTGGGCTAACAGTGATACAAACACATGCACACGCTCAACGTAACCAACTGTTTTGCAATTGCTCCTCTACGGTACGTTTCACAAAGTAAAATCAATAGAAAAACTCAAAATTAATCCTCAAAGTCTAAATTAAGGCATGACAAAATTACCCCTAAAAAAATTCTGAATTTTGCGACTCTTATTTATTTAGATTCCAAATTGATTCATAAGAAATCTTTAAAAAGGCGTTTTTTAGGCCATGTTCGCACTTACTCGCTGCTCGTATACGTTGTCAGCCAAGAGGAGCTTTTGTAACCCGTTTTGGTTTTGTTTGCTGTCATTGTTAGACATTTTATCTTCACTTCAAGATCACAATGTATTCTATTTCTGTATTCATTATACATACTCTATTTTAATCTATTCCTATGCTATTTATAACCTACTCCCTCTTCTATCTAATACAATGCTTGGGGAAAGAAACACTCATTTTAGTGTTTTTCAGACAGTTGGCTCATCCTATGTGTACGCAAACATCCTGGTGTGCTGAAATGTTAATCCATGCTAAAAAACAATTTGTCCCCAGGTCCAGTTGTGGCAGGTGTGGTGGGTCTCACGATGCCCAGGTACTGTCTGTTTGGAGACACTGTAACCACAGCTTCTCATATGGAAGCCAGCGGACTTCGTAAGTAGAAAAATCCAGAACAATAACTGAGAATATATTTTGACCTGAATGAGTGGGAGTATTTAAATAACATGGGGTATTGAGTGAAGTGGTTTTGTACTTTGTAGCCTACAGAATCCACATCAGTCTGAGTACGATGAAGGTCCTGACGAGTCTCAAACTGGGTTACCACATAGAGACCAGAAAAGCTACGGTACACTTGCAATACAACATGCCTAACAATTAATGGTGGTGGTCTTTGTTTCGTGTAACACAGGGGTGTCAAATTAATTTTAGCTCAGGTGCCGCATGAAAGAAAGTCTATTCCCACGTCGGCCAGATGGGGAAAATCATGGCATAATAACTTAAATATAGAATTACGACAACTTCAAAATGTTTTCTTTGTTTTATTTCGGCCCAAAATAGAACAAAGACATTCTGTACAAATCAAAAATAATCCTCTTAACAAAACACTTCAAGTTAGTTGAAAATCATAAGTAAAAAATTGGTGCAGTTTCAAAAACACCATCAACTTAGACTCAATCTCAGTGTATCTACAAAGCTATTAAACTTTAAGTCACACCCCATCTAGGATTGAACAAAAAACTAAATAAAGCATAACTAAAAACTTGGTTATGTATCAACCACTTCATTTGTCATTTCCACTGTTCACTTTCTTTAAATTTGCACAGAAGACAATCGTTTTCACAGAACTATATCAATGTGCAGTGTCTCATGCAGCATTTTAAGTGGGGTTACCATTTGTTTATTTTACTTCTGTTTGTTTTACATAGGCTCCAGCGCCCCCCGCGACCCCAAAGGGAATAAGCGGTAGAAAATGGATGGATGTTTGTTTTACGTTGTGTCGAGGGGGAGGAGTCACAGCCCCGCTTTACCGTGCACCTCTTGCTTGGTATACTTGCTCGCCCCTGTATAAACTATTTGCTTACCTAACAGAATTGCTATTGCGATATCCAGTGGACATATTTAGAACAGCAATTTGCGTGGCGAAGTTGGTAGAGTGGCCGTGCCAGCAATCGGAGGGTTGCTGGTTACTGGGGTTCAATCCCCACCTTCTACCATCCTAGTCACATCCGTTGTGTCCTTGGGCAAGACACTTCACCCCTTGCTCCTGATGGCTGCTGGTTAGCGCCTTGCATGGCAGCTCCCGCCATCAGTGTGTGAATGTGTGTGTGAATGGGTGAATGTGGTAATACTGTCAAAGCGCTTTGAGTACCTTGAAGGTAGAAAAGCGCTATACAAGTATAACCCATTTATCATTTATTTATAATTTCTTTAATTTTGAAATGCAGCTCGATTTTACACTGAGCAAACTCATCTCGCGGACCGGATTGAACCTGTTCGCAGGCCTGATCCAGCCCGCATGTTTGACATGCCTGATGTAACACATGCAAAGATTTTGTTGTTCCCACCTTGATATGCGGTCGATATGTCTGCTGCATACATTATATGACACACAAATGGGATACAAGCTGTTGTGACGTTTTAAACAGTAAGTCAAGTCAGGCAAAATATGAGCTTTGCTTTGTAGGTGAAAGGTTTAGAGGACACCTACTGGCTGATGGGACGAGACGACTTCAATAAAGTTCTCCCTGTCCCTCCAGACCTCATGGGCGGGTAAGGAAACACACACGCACACACACACGTTAATAAATGTATGGGATGGCTAAAAATTATACAGTGCATGTGCTTTTAAAAATATTTGGTTCTTTTTATCTCCCTGTTTGTGTGTGTTTTAGGGCCAGTAACCATGGTATCAGCCTTGATGAAATCCCAGTTGAAAGAAGGCAGAAGTTTCTGGACCGACAGCAGAAAAATAAGAAATAGATGTTGCCAATGGACACCCACACATGCACACTACCTCTAAGTTTATGATGTGAATATGTTGATGAAGATGTTTGTGCCTCTTGTGGTCCTCTAAATAGTGACTTTTGTTGCATCTTTAAATTATATTTTTCAGTGCATTATGTTTATAGCTTGTCTACAGTAAAGGTTTTTTAAGGTGGATCACAGTCAATCCATTGCAGGATGCTGTATGTACAGTATTTCAAAATAATTTTCTCACTGGAAATATTGGAGATAGAAATAATTGTTCATCATGAAACCTAAAAGTAAGTGAATAATCGTAATATTCTTAATGGTCATACAAGAATAAAAATATGTTAAACATGGTTAAAATTCTGGTGTGAAAAGTTTGGAACTTTAGTGATAAAGTGATGTATAGTGGCATCTGAATTTTCTTAAATGTCACAAGTGTGAAAAGAATTTAACTGTAGAATGTAAACACAATAAAACGCTGACTTTCTCATCTTTGTTGGTGGTGGTCCTCTTGTCCTGTTCCCGGGCATACCTCAATATTTGAATATGAAAATAGTTTGCTGAAATAAAGGAAAAGCACATTCCAGACATCATGTGCTTATAATCTTTCAAATCGATTAAATATGAGCAGACATTGTACTTTAGGTTTAGCACATTATTAATAAGGATACGGGTTTAGCCCAGTGGTTCTTAACCTGGGTTTGATCGAACCCTAGGGTGAGTCGGCCTCAGGGGTTCGGCGGAGGTCAAAACACACCCGACTCTTTGTGTAAATACAAACTTCTCTCTATCGGCGTATTACGGATACGGCAACAGCTGACTGAGTTGCAGGTGCGTAATTTGTTGTGAGTTTATGCACTGTGTTGGTTTTGTTGTTTGAACAAGGTGATGTTCATGCACGGTTCATTTCATGCACCAGTAAAAAAAACATGGTAACACTTTAGTATGGGGAACATATTCACCATTAATTAGTTGCTTATTAACATGCAAAGTACTACTTTGCATATTAATAAGCAACTAATTAACTAGTCATTATTAAGTAGTTATTAATGCCTTATTCAGAATGGCCTTATTATAACCCTAACCCTCTAACCCTGACCCTAACCCTAACCAATAACTCTAAATTAAGTCTTTATTACTAAGAATATGTTCCCCAAGTGGCCAAATAACTCTAAATTAAGTATTTGTTACTTAGAATATGTTCCCCATACTAAAGTGTTACCAAAAACATATAACTTTGTCTTGAAATAAAAATGTTTTTTTTTTAAATTTTTCACTAAAGAAGGGTTCGGTGGTACCGAACCCCACCAGTTTCATATGCGCATATGAAACTGGTGGGGTTCGGTACCTCCAACAAGGTTAAGAACCACTGGTTTAGCCGATTTGAAACATGCTTAAAAAGATGAAAAAGCATTGTCATCTGGCAGATAAAAAAATCAATCAAAGTTTACTTATATTGCCCTAAATCACAAATGTCTCAAAGGGCTGCGCAAGCCACATGATCCCACATCAGGGCAAAAAAACCTCAACTCACTGGGAACAACGAGGAACCCTGGAAGGCACCGCAGATGTGGGGATCCCCCTCCCCCGGGTGACCAGTGCAATGGATGCCGAGTGGATACAGTTAATAATGTGAGAGTCCAGTCCATAGTGGGGCCAGCAGGGGAACCTTTTGCATGTAGACACGTCGGGGCGCAGAGACGTCATCGACTGATGCATAAGGAGTGGTCACCCGAGTGGTCCCGACCTCATGTGAAAGTCCAGTCCATTGGGAATAGAATTGAAAAAAAATCATATGAAGATCTTTGGAAAATATCCTCTCTTTGGGTGCATGACCCCCAAAAAGGTGGGAATATCTGCATTAAATAACATTTAACAGAATAGGAAGTAAAAAAAGCACACCTGGTCCTACTTGAGATGTGAGGTTTGCGAACAAATACAATCTTTTGAACGGCTCTTTTAAGTGAACAGTGAACCGATTCAGTTTGTTTGCAAGACGTTTCCTTATACACATGCTGAAGTGTGTGCCACCCGACAGGTGAATTGACTAGAAGGCTGGGACTAGGTTGGGTAGTACAATTTTGTATCCAAGTGGAATCCAAATCAAAAATCCAAATGTTTGTATCTACACAAGCATACATTTTATTCTTATACTTAACATTTGTGTATTCTTTCTGCAATGGTAAAATTCACTTGATACAAAACCCCCCAAAAAACTCTCAAAATAATGATGTCACTGACAGAGCTTGGGCATATGGCATCACCTTATGTAATGTTTACAACAAAAATAAAGTTGGAGTTAATATTTCAGGATAATACCCACCACGAGAGTAATATTGGTGTACATGTAATTGACTTTGATCCACATATTACCTTATTACTTCTAACAGTGATTGTTTTCTTGATAAAAACTAAGTTTAAGAAAAAATATCTAATAACGAGCTTTTGAACAGCTCTTCCAGATCCGGCTTCCTTTAAAGATCCTTAAATACCAGTTGTGTGCCGTCAGGGTCAGCAAGGTCTGCTGGCCTAACATAACCAGAAATCATGATCATAATTAAAGATAAAATAATTTTTTCATTTACTTTCCCTAAATATCTAAAAGTATTCATATTTTCTTCATGTCATATTATGCTCGTTCCAGTGTTGTTGTTTTTAGTCTTAGTTTGTATCCAATCAGAATTCAGCTAGTTTATGTTGCCATGCTGTACCAAATCTGCCAGAGGTCTTCAGAATCAACAATGAGGGCATCCGTGCACTGTCAGTGAACGGGGACATACAGTGATAGACAGTTTCGAT
Source organism: Nerophis lumbriciformis (assembly GCF_033978685.3). NCBI lineage: Eukaryota > Metazoa > Chordata > Actinopteri > Syngnathiformes > Syngnathidae > Nerophis > Nerophis lumbriciformis. The sequence goes on from NC_084552.2 coordinate 37,868,524, forward strand.
AGCCAATCAGATCACGAGTTGTCGACAGTGGCCTATTAAAGTAGCCTGATGTTAACAAGACTGTGATTGGATACTCACTTGTCAATCCAAAGTGAGTATCCAATCACAAGTTTCAATTGAGCAGGAAGTGGGAAGTGTTGCGTCGTAGCGACTGGGATAGCAGAGAAAGAGAACAAAACGTTGATTAGGTGGCAGATATATATATGCAAGGCCATTTTCAAGAAGGATATTTTAAAGAGAAACTACATCTTACCTCATACTATCATACCAAAGACTATAAAAATGGGACCCATTACCTCCCTGCTTGGCACTCAGCATCAAGGGTTGGAATTGGGGGTTAAATCACCAAATGATTCCCGGGCGCAGCCACTGCTGCTGCTCACTTCTCCCCTGTGGGAGTGGGTCAAATGAAGAGGATACTTTCACTGCACCTAGTGTGTGTGTGTGTGTGCGAGACAATCATTGGCACTTTAACTTGAACTTTAATCTTGTGGGTCGGCCAACCCCGGAAGCGAGCCCAGCTGCTCTGGCGATGAAATGGGGAACGTTGTCGAATAAGTCCTACTAATTGTGAGTTCAAATATTTCATTTTTTCACTTTTAATGTTTTATGCAATTTAAATTTTGAACGTACCACATAAGATATGTTTTAATTGCTAATGCGTTTTAATTGATTTTTAAATAGGTCAGAAAATAACCCGTTTTGTACACTGTTTATGATTCAATGCAAAGTAGTGCATAAATGTGTTTCTGTATAGTATTTCTAGTGTGCAGCTGAGATAGGCTCCAGCACCCCCCGCAACCCTGTAAGGGACAAGCGGTAGAAAATGGATGGATGAATGGATAGTTAAAGGTGCCATATGTAAAACCGTATTTCCTTGAATTAGCGCACCGGCGGTAATTAATTTAAAACCTCTTCTCACTCCGGCGCTTACCAAAGGCATGCGGTAATTTTAGGGCATGCGCTTATAAATTTGAGTGTGATGTAAGGATAATCATGACATCGCTTAATGCTGCAATAAAATTTAAAGCACAATGAATCATCCCGGGAGTTCTTTTTGTTTGGGTCTGAAAAGGCAATTATAACGTGACACTCTTTATTTTTACAAGGGGTCATTCAACAATTACGTACGCATTTTTCTCCAGGATTTTGACCCCCAACCCCACCTCCCTTTGCATACGTAATTGTTGAATGGCTCCCAAGTGCCTGCGATATAACACAGCGGTACAATGTATTCCGGTATAATCAATTGTGATATATTATGCTGTGATGTTGCACACAGGACTCGGGACATATGTTATGTCACTCGTGACGTGTCACTCGTGACGTACTGTATACCAGTGCTAAAAATACGTAGTAGGTACGTGACTTACCCGGCTGTAATTCTAGGCATGCGCTAATTATTTTGCGAAACGTGTTTGACCCTGCGGTATACCCGGCGGCAATTCAAGAAAATACGGTACTTTCATGTCAAGTCATCATTACATGGCCCTGATGTGTCAAAAGTCATTAATAATCATGGTATTTTCGAATACCTTTATAACTTATAACTCATTTCAAAATTAGATTTATAGCCCCGAAATCTTGTTATTGTTTTCATTTTGATGTCCCGCCCTCCACCGTTTGACCAATTAGAAAGTTTGTGAGTGTGTCACATCCAGGTTGCCAGTTACACACCGCCACCTTCGTCTGGCTACTACCACTGGTAAAGTTACTAATTATGTCAGACCGTAGTAAATCTAAAAGGCGTCGTTACGATTCTCAACTTATTCATGACAAAGCCAAGAACAAAACAAGGATTTGTATCGGGGATGCCTTTGAAAGATGGAGACGTTTAAATGCGGAGAAGATTTTTTCATCTGACGCCAAACTTGCTAATTTCCTCCTTGATAGGTAAATAAGGCATTTATGTTTTCTTATTACTTGTAATAAATGGAAATTGACATTTTGTATGTAAACTATATTGTCCAATACAGTCTATACCAGGGGTCGGGAACCTTTTTGGCTGAGAGAGCCATGAAAGCCAAATATTTTAAAAAGTATTTCCGTGAGAGCCGTATAATATTTTTTAACACTGAATACAACTAAATGCTTGCATTTTTAAGTAAGAACTATATTTTTAGAGTATAATAAGTCTCTTATCTTACCATTAATGCGACTTCTGGTGCTGCATGGTTTTGCTGATGGCTTTGTAGTCTGGTTGATACGTGGTTATTTTTAACACAGCAGAATTATTCATTACTTATCATGTTAAGTAGTGTCAGCTAAGATTTATCTGAGAGCTAGATGCAGTCATCAAAAGAGCCACATCTGGCTCTAGAGCCATAGGTTCCCTACCCCTGGTCTATACAGTCATGCAACGAATGCTTAGCATGCTCGCCCGGTCAATGACACAATGACATACAGACTAATGGGGGAAATATATGCCCGTTAGCCTGTATGTCGATGTGTCATCCAACTGACAGGGAAAAGTATATTTTCGACAAATAAAACCTATGTGGGTATGGGTAGTGTCAGTGCCTATCTCGTTCTCAATATGCTGATATGCTGAGGAAAGGGGTTCCAACATTAGCATGGCTAATTGTGGTTTCTGGTACTGTATGTGTATGTGCTTGGCACAACATAATGCATTACATGTAATCATCTTCTACTTTGTGTATTAACATGGTAGTAGGCTATATGATTTATGCGTGACATGGTTTTTGCGTAACGTGGGTTGGCTCATAGAATCGCACTCTGCACTGAAAGATGGTGATTGATTGATTGATTGAGTTTAGTTTAGTTTATTTCGAACATGAACACACTTACAGTATAATACATCACACATAATTTCATATAATTTCTCTTTACATCATGTCCGAAAAGGAGTAGGAAGAAGCAAAGCTTATTTAATCCTACCCCTTTCCCACTTCAGAGCGTTTACAAATACATATGTTCATTTACTTTTTGTAACACAATTACATCAGTGAATGATTAATACAGCAGTTCTTGCAATATATAATTAAGTCAGTCATGATAAACATACTGAGATGAAGAATATCCCATTTTCAATAAGGTTGAAAGTATTGCTCATAATTCTTCTTCCTTGTACTTTGTAAGCACTTTTAATATGAACAGCCTCTTAAACTGGATTATATCAGTACATTGTTTAACTTCTTTGTTTAATCCATTCCATAGTTTAATTCCACATACTGATATGCTAAAGGTCTTAAATGTTGTACGTGCATACAAATATTTTAAGTTAGTGTTTCCTCTAAGGCTATATTTCTCCTCTTTAGTTGAGAAGAATTGTTGCACATTCTTGGGTAGCAGGTTATAGTTTGCTTTGTACATAACTTTAGCAGTTTGCAATTTTACCAAATTGTTAAAATTCAATATTTTTGATTCAATAAATAAAGTGTTTTTATGTTCTCTGTATCCAACATTATGCATCAGTCTAACTGATCTTTTTTTTGTAACACGGTTATTGAATGAAGTGCACATTTATAGTTATTTCCCCATATTTCTGCACAGTAACTCAGATACTATAACACTAGTGAGCAGTAGAGAATATGGAGTGATTTTTGGTCCAAAAAATATTTCATCCATCCATCCATCTTCTTCCGCTTATCCGAGGTCGGGTCGCGGGGGCAGCAGCTTAAGCAGGGAAGCCCAGACTTCCCTCTCCCCAGCCACTTCGTCCAGCTCCTCCCGGGGGATCCCGAGGCGTTCCCAGGCCAGCCGGGAGAGATAGTCTTCCCAGCGTGTCCTGGGTCTTCCCCGTGGCCTCCTACCGGTCGGACGTGCCCGAAACACCTTCCTAGGGAGGCGTTCGGGTGGCATCCTGACCAGATGCCCGAACCACCTCATCTGGCTCCTCTCGATGTGGAGGAGCAGCGGCTTTACTTTGAGCTCCCCCCGAATGACAGAGCTTCTCACCCTATCTCTAAGGGAGAGCCCCGCCACTCGGCGGAGGAAACTCATTTCGGCCGCTTGTACCCGTGATCTCGTCCTTTCGGTCATGACCCAAAGCTCATGACCATAGGTGAGGATGGGAACGTAGATCGACCGGTAAATCGAGAGCTTTGCCTTCCGGCTCAGCTCCTTCTTCACCACAACGGATCGATACAGCGTCCGCATTACTGAAGACGCCGCACCGATCCGCCTGTCGATCTCACAATCCACTCTTCCCCCACTCGTGAACAAGACTCCAAGGTACTTGAACTCCTCCACTTGGGGCAAGATCTCCTCCCCAACCCGGAGATGGCACTCCACCCTTTTCCGGGAGAGAACCATGGACTCGGACTTGGAGGTGCTGATTCCCATCCCAGTCGCTTCACACTCGGCTGCGAACCGATCCAGTGAGAGCTGAAGATCTTGGCCGGAGGAAGCCATCAGGACCACATCATCTGCAAATAGCAGTGACCTAATCCTGCAGCCACCAAACCAGATCCCCTCAACGCCCTGACTGCGCCTAGAAATTCTGTCCATAAAGGTTATGAACAGAATCAGTGACAAAGGGCAGCCTTGGCGGAGTCCAACCCTCACTGGAAACGTGTCCGACTTACTGCCGGCAATGCGGACCAAACTCTAACACTGATTATACAGGGAGCGAACTGCCACAATAAGACAGTCAGTTACCCCATACTCTCTGAGCACTCCCCACAGGACTTCCCGGGGTACACGGTCGAATGCCTTCTCCAAGTCCACAAAGCACATGTAGACTGGTTGGGCAAACTCCCATGCACCCTCAAGGACCCTGCCGAGAGTATAGAGCTGGTCCACAGTTCCACGACCAGGACGAAAACCACACTGTTCCTCCTGAATCCGAGGTTCGACTATCCGGCGTAGCCTCCTCTCCAGTACACCTGAATAGACCTTACCGGGAAGGCTGAGGAGTGTGATCCCACGATAGTTGGAACACACCCTCCGGTTCCCCTTCTTAAAGAGAGGAACCACCACCCCGGTCTGCCAATCCAGAGGTACCGCTCCTGATGTCCACGCGATGTTGCAGAGTCTTGTCAACCAAGACAGCCCCACAACATCCAGAGCCTTAAGGAACTCCGGGCGGATCTCATCCATCCCCGGGGCCTTGCCACCGAGGAGCTTTTTAACTACCTCGGCAACCTCAGCCCCAGAAATAGGAGAGCTCATCACAGATTCCCCAGGCCCTGCTTCCTCATAGGAAGACGTGCTGGTAGGATTGAGGAGGTCTTCGAAGTATTCCCTCCACCGATCCACAACATCCGCAGTCGAGGTCAGCAGAACACCATCCCCGCCATACACGGTGTTGATAGTGCACTGCTTCCCCTTCCTGAGGCGGCGGATGGTGGTCCAGAATTGCTTCGAAGCCGTCCGGAAGTCTTTTTCCATGGCCTCCCCGAACTCCTCCCATGTCCGAGTTTTTGCCTCCGCGACCGCTGAAGCCGCACACCGCTTGGCCTGTCGGTACCTGTCTGCTGCCTCAAGAGTCCCATGAGCCAAAAGAACCCGATAGGACTCCTTCTTCAGCCTGACGGCATCCCTCACCGCCGGCGTCCACCAACGGGTTCTAGGATTACCGCCACGACAGGCACCAACTACCTTGCGGCCACAGCTCCAATCGGCCGCCTCGACAAATATTTTGCTTTATTCATTATTGAAATATTTCTTGCCACCTTATGTTGCATATTTTTATATGAGATTTCCAGTTAATTTTATCATCTATTATTACGCCCAAAAATCTCTTTTACCCTACTCCGTCTATTTGTATTTGTGCATGATGCTCTTTTGATGTGTGTAAATGGAAGAGAATGCAGTGCTTCAGGTTGGATTTAACATGGAGTTATGCTGAACAAAACGTGGCGGTAATTTTACTGTTGGCCTTGGCTTGCCATCGAAGTAGGCCTTTGCGATATATAACTTATGATATATTATTATATATAATTATTTCGATTGGTGGTCCGTGCGGTCAAACTAGACATTTTAGCAGGTTAATGCCAACAATCTGTCCCGTCTGCCGACTAAAATATTGCTCCGTAACTTTACAAATACATTTGGCTAATCGACATCTGTAAAATGTGGCATAATTACTTAGTAAACCATCTTGCAAGAAGCATAAACAAGAGCAACCTAAAGCACAGGACTGGTCCATTGCCATTTGAAGTAGGATTCGGATGCATATCTGGCAACCTTAGTCAGGGAGAGTACGACGGAATTTTAACCGCAAGTGCAGTACCATTTCTGGCCACATTGCTACATATGGCACTTTTAACCACAGACCCGATAGGGATTCCAACCCAGTACTCCTTGTTTGGAGCTAACGGTTTTAACGACTCAGCTATCCTGGATCTTCTTTTTCAGGCCCCAATGACAAATGTATTCAAGGACCCCTGTCTTGGTTAAACTACAATGGTGGTGAAACAAAACTGAGTTAACATACAGTGTTATTTTTCAATAAGCATGTACACAGTGTGAAATGTATTGTTGTCGAGAATGTGTTTTTAATCAACATTTTATGAAATCCCATCATCCTTGGAAAGAATTATCTTACCTTGTGAGGTGAGGTTTCTTTGAAGACAACACTTAAAAGACAGATAACACTTTTTGTGGGTGTAATTATCATTGAAATTTCAACAATGACATTAGTCGTACGTTTAGAAACTGTGCATCACTTAACGGACACATACACATTTTTTGACATTACTGACCACGCAGGTTTTATTCAAACTTTGACAAAAAAACAAAAAAGGTAGGTCACCGTAAACATCTATGACGTTTTGTATAATGTTTATCTGGAGGTTCTTAAAAATAATATTTATTACTTTTGGAAAACAACACTCTATCGCAGG
>NC_084552.2:37880332-37890332 GCF_033978685.3 Nerophis lumbriciformis
GAAATAAGCAGGGGCGTCCATGAAAAAGACGTTGCTTGGATGGCAGCATATGTTGCTCCAAAACCTGTATGTACCTTTCAGCATTAATGGTACCTTCACAGATGTGTAAGTTACCAATGCCTTGGCCACTAATACACCCCATACCATCACAGATGCTGGCTTTTGAACTTTGCGCTTATAACAGTCTGATGGTTCTTTTCCTATCTGGTCCGGAGGACACGACGTCCACAGTTTCCAAAAACAATTTTAAATGTGGACTCGTCAGACCACAGAACACTTTGCATCAGTCTATCTTAGATGTGCTCGGGCCCAGCAAAGCCGGGGGCGTTTCTGGGTGTTGTTGAAAAATGGCTTTCAATTTCATAGTAGAGTTTTAACTTGCACTTACAGATGTAGCGACACACTGTAGTTACTGACAGTGGTTTCCTGAAGTGTTCCTGAGCCTATGTGGTGATATCCTTTACACACTGATGTCGATGGATGCAGTACCGCCTGAGGGATCGAAGGTCACGGGCATTCAATGTTAGTTTTCGATCTTGCTGCTTACGTGCAGTGATTTCTCCAGATTCTTCGAACCTTTTGATGATATTACGGACCGTAGAAGGTGAAATCCCTAAATTCCTTGCAATAGCTCGTTGAGAAGTGTTGTTCTTAAACTGTTTGACAATTTGCTCACGCATTTGTTCACAAAGTGGTGGTATACATATATATATATATATATATATATATATATATATATATATATATATATATATATATATATATATATATACTGTGTATATATATATATATATATATATATATATAGGACTGGACCAGGTGGAAAATGTATTGCGTCTGTTTTAAAATTAAAAACATTTAAATTAAACACATTACCTAGTTTCATGTTGGTTTTGTTTTGGCCTAATTAAATTTAAAAAAAAAATTCTATTTGCCATATTTATGAGCTGAGTATGGGCAACATGCAATTATTAAATATTTGAATCATATCACAGCCGTATTTGTATTAAATCAAATTCAATTATTTGTTTTATAGAAGGAGCTTTTATTCTTAATTGTCCATGAAAAACATTTGCTGTAATTAAGATAAAATCTGCACACGAGCTTTGTACTAATATTTCTGTGAAATACGTAAAACAGTCATGTGGGAAATCTACAGTAAAGCCTGATTCTGGGACTCCCAAAATTTTTAATTAAATTTTCACGAAAATGTAAATTCTGATTCGTGTTTGCAACTGCAATTCAAATTCAGAATTTTGCACAAGCTTGATTAGTCCACAAATTAAATAAATTCCACATAAATCAGAAAATAACAAATGTTTTTTTTAAATATATGTTGTTACTTCATTAACGCTTCTTACTTGGCCTGATGGTGTTAAATTCCAACACAAAAACATATATGAAATTAATTAGGTTGTGTAAATAATATATACACATAATGTACTTTATATATCATGCATGTAGAAGAGTCATCTGCCCTCTGATCTGCTTTTCACAATAAAAGGCCTTTCTTTTATGCATTCCTACCACTGGCTTGATGTCAAGGTGACGATAAAAAGGAGACATAATTGATCAATGAGCACTTGTTGAAGTGTTACATTCACTGCTTGTGGCATTCCACTTGTCAGTTCAATGTGACACGCGTCAACGCGGTGAGTCCTCATCACTCGCGCACACGCCAGCAACAGGCAAGAAGACATCGACTGGTCGCTAAGCAACAGGAAAGAAGGCTAAAAATATGGTTCTTTTGCCTTACTGACTGACACACACACACACACACACACACACACACACACACACACACACACACACACACACACACACACACACACACACACACACACACACACACACACACACACACACACACACACACACACACACACACACACACACACCTTATCAGGCTGCACAAAGCCGCCCGTTGTAATTCAGTGCCTCCATTGTGTTTTTTCTGTCACATCAGCACCACTCTTATTTCCAGTCACATTTTGATTAGCATGAAGTCACTGATGGATAAACATGCAGCGAACTCGACAGTATGTGTGTATCACGATTGTTTCATTGATGGACATCAACAGGAACCCTTTAGTTTGGCAAAAATACCACCTACTTCTTTTCACAATTTGAGCATGTAGTCATACCACACCATAATGTAACTCTTCCACTTCTGAACCGCTGTGCATAAATGATTGAAAATGAGTTAAAATATTGTGTTATTTGTACTAACATTTTTCTGACAAATACACCATATGGCAATAATTAAACCCCCGTAAGTTGGATAGACTTGACATTTCTCACACAGCTCAACAAAACACAAACTGTAACTTATGGGTATTAAGTCGAATCACCACAACATTTGGGAACTGACAGGCACATGTGAGTAAAATTAGAACACAAATAGTTGAAATACATGGCTGCATCAATACTTACATAGCAACTAATTGTCCGTAAGTCGTTGTGTATTTGTCAAATAATGATACAACTTTGATGACATCTGTATTACATGTATGCTAGCATGTCGTACAGAGCCTTTTGACCACAACCCATAGGGGTGCCACATATTTTGCCCAAGCAGGCAGTATCATGAATCAACAAAAACAAAACAGTACATCGTGTAGTTCAAGTACACACATTGTTGGTACGTCATTGAAATCAATCACGTTGCAAAAAAACCTCAATGTGTTTGCAAATAACTGGTCCTTTCTGGTCCATTTCATGCCTTGTGTGACGGACTTTGGCTTTCACTGGATTCTAAATCAACAACACACACACACATACATATGTACACACACTTATGATCATCAACACAATCATGCGTATACCGTATTGACCACAATATAAGACGACACGCAATATAAGACCGCCCTGTAGTGGGTTTATATAATTCACCCACGGAACTTGAGATATAGTTAGAGAGTTCCGGTCGGACGGGTTTAATTAATCACGTCGGGGTCACCAATGTAGCGCGTAAGGAGGAGTGTCAAAAGAGGGAACTAACTGTTTTAATGACATTCAGCAACTTACAATAAGGATGGAGGAGTACTCTAGAACCGTGCATTTCTCTAGTCTGTGCACAACAACGGTAATGAGTTCCCTTCAAACCCGTCCGACCGGAACTCTCGAACCATAACCCAAGTTACGTGTGTGAGTTATATAAACCCACTGCAGCCCTCTTTTCCCCTACAAGTCATGTTTTCAATGTCAGATTTAATTCATTTGAATTTGTTCATCATATTTCTCAGTTGCTCGGCTGTTCTTTGGTGTTTTGTTGACCATAAATTAGCATCATAAGCCCTCGGTTCCGTCTTTATCAACAATGCTGCGACACCTTCATCTTTTTAAAAGCGAACTCTGGTGCGTTTGCTCGGTCCGCTTGCAAGAGAATTCTGGTGCGGTTCAACTTACTAGAGCTCAAACGTGAACGCCATACGGACTGGTGTTAAAACGACAGCAAAAAGCACGCGGAAATGACAAAAATGTACAAGAAAAAGTGTTGGAAGATGCACGTACAAACCTCTCGATCCTGAATATAAGACAACCCGACTGTTTTCTAGGAGCAAAGCACCTTGTCTTGCATTCGGGTCAATATGGTGATTGGGCGCGTATTGTGTTAGCTAGTAGGAAGTAGAAACAGGGCGAAGTGACAGTACTGACAAAAAGAGAGCAGACCCTCTGTACAAACAGACACTTGTGGCTTTTGTTGTTGTTGTCCTGGAGTACAAACAAAAGTTACGCAACAGTCATGTGACCAAGAGCGTACTCACGCCAAACCACTCGTACTGTAACTGCCCTTCCCTCTCACACCTGTAGAGATGTGGCTTTTGCAAACGAGTCCAATCTTTTGAATGGCTCTTTGAAGTGAGCGATGAGAACCGATTCACGGTTGCGAACCATTTGGTGTAGGAGCCATTTTATAAACAAATTGCCCAAGCATGCGTGTATCACACCCAACAATGAGTCAGAGTCAAAGGAAACGTAGAATAATTCTGCTGATTCACTTTTCTGGTTCATTGTTCTGATGCGGACTTGTTACGTAGTTAAGGTGTAAACACCACGTCAGCCAGTACATTTTTTGCATTTACATTTTTATCTTCACCTCATTTTCATTCTAGTTTTATATATGTAGACTTATTATTCTTATTAATCATGTGTTTGTTTGTGTTTTTTCAATCTCTATAATTATTATCCAAAAAGTATTTTAGATGAAAATTCAAAATAGTGATTTACTTGTCAATGCAAATGAGATATGAGCTATGGCACCACCTTGTGGAGTGTTTAAAATGAACATATAAACCTCACCCATCCATCCATTTGCTACTGCTTGTCCCTCTCGGTGTCGCAGGGGTGCTGGAGCCTATCCCAGCTGCATTCGGGCGGTAGGCGGGGTACACCCTGGACAAGTCGCCACCTCATCACAGGGCCAACACAGATAGACAGACAGCATTCACACTCACATTCACACAATTAACCTATCCCAAATTAAATATTAGATTTTTCAGAATAACTTCCACCAACAGAGTATACATTGGTTGAGTTTGTATTATTGTGATGGAGATCGCATCTATAACTGCTGCCAGTGATTGTTTCCTTGATATAAACAAATTTATTATTGGTAATTGGTTCTGGACATGGCTGGGATAAATGAATCTGGGCGAAGTAAGAATCATTAATCATAAATCAAATAGTTTCATAGCTAGAGCATAAAATAACTGTTTACGATCTTTTACTGTAAATATGTTTTGCAACATGATGAGAGCCCTCTAGATGTGAAATAACACAATTTATTCATCTTTACACTCTTTTAATCCAATATAGTCACGCTGCTTGAGGCTGAGCCAATCAGTGAGTCTGATACTGAACATCTGATTGGTTTGGTGTCTTCGAGTAGCCAATACTACTGAAGTATTGATATTTTTAGTCGTATGTATGCTTGTAAATCTTTAAGTTTGAACCAACATTTTTTTTAGAATATGCTTTAAAATAAAACATAAAAAATACACAAAAAATCTGCGATTTGAAGCGCAATGTGAAGAGGGACGAAAAAAAATAGAAACACGAAATGAGCCAGTTTTTTGAACAGCTCTTTGAAAAGAATGGTTCCTGAAGGTCTGGCTCCTTTCAAGAGCCATAAATCCCCTTTTTATCACACTGATTATTCATGCCGCGTTCGTGTGCAATCCGGTATGATTGGCCTGGTGTGAGTACGCCCTGGATATTTTCCACGGTGCCTCGTGGTCCGAGGTGATCCCACGCAGCAAAGAGGTGAAAATTAAACAAACATTGAAAAAAAAGTGGAATCTTGGTTGCGATTGTTCGTCCATCTTTTTCCGCAACTCCTCTTTGAGTCTGAGGGCACACAGGAAAGTAGCGCGTCTTGTTCCCACATCACTTCGTCACCGTCCTCGTGTTCAGCAAAGTGTTTTTCTTGACAGTTGCACACCAACAACACCGATTAAACAGCAATTAAATGTGGGTGGAGTCAGGTGTTAGGATGGGTGGGGTTACATATGTCTTTCCAAGGCTCCTTCAGCAGGATTACTTTTAAAAATAAATAATAATAATCATAATTGTATTTGGAGTTAAAATGTCAATGATGGATCATAATATAATTTTTCTACCTTCACTTCAAAGTTTGGTTGCTTGCTGGTGCATGCAAGTCAGTGACGTGCGGTCGGGGGAGGCCTCATCATGGAAAACACAAAACTAACTGATAACATAAATAAATATCATATATATTTGTATATATTTATATATACATCTGAATATATTATATTATTACAATATTCGTCCACTGATCTGTGTTATAAATGGATTTTATGCACATCCCCAATCATTTTTGAACATTTTCCGAAGTAAAAATAGTGAAATTTGCGCATTTCCTGATCAAAATCTGTTAAAACAATGTAATGTTTACTTTCTGTGTTCTGTCTTCATGTGTGATGTTGATATACTTGCTGAACGGACAATAAAGGTCATGAGGTGAAGTTGACAGTTATCAGCCACACCTGAGGGGCGTATGTGTAAATCTGAGTGCCTCACCAGACATGAACCTCACCGCACGTCACGGATGTAACTTCTTCTTCTTCTTCCTCTACTACCTTGGCACAGTCAGTTCCATCAGCTCCTTCAGTCTTCCCGCGTCTCTCTAGAAGCTCGGAAGACGGCAGTAAGCCTCCAGTGAGGCCAGCAGGATGTAGACGAGCCACAGCGACACAAAGAACAGCGACGTCAACAGCTTGCAAGTCCGCGGGCCGCCCAGCTCGCCGCCGGCCACTGCCGGCCGCCGCCGGTACAGCAGCGCCACCACGCACACCGACGCCAGGATGGTAAAGAGGGTGACAGAGAAGGCCAGGTTGCCCGGGTCTACCATGAAGGGCCGGCCGCGGGCACGCCAGGCCACGGCGGCGATGGTCCATGCCACGCCGATGCCCAGGAAGACGTTGACGGCGTTGGAACCCGTCACGTTGCCGATGGAGGCGTCGGCGTACTGGTCCTGGATGGCTGCCACCTTGCTGGCGAATGTGTCTGAGGAGCAGAGAACAACAATTTCATGAATGAAATAGTATGACATTGTTATTGTTAAAAATGATGATCCAATGACACATTGTTGAATAATTCCCATGACAATAACATTAAAGCAACAGAATACAAATCAAAGCCTTTTTCTTAACAAATTAATCGATCTGATAGATTAATTAGCCCTACAGCTAACATTAACCAAAAACTAAAATTATGGTAAGGATCTATAAAAATGGTTATAATTTATAAGTTCATCTTATTTTCTGTTTGACTTTACAAGTTTACATTCTACTGTGACACACAGGAGGAAGTCCACAACCAAACTACCGTAATCGCTACTGAGCCTTTTCCAGACATGACTTTCTTTTTTAGCGCCGTGATTGTTGAGTTGAGATTGAGTTTGAGTTTATTTGGAACATGCAAGCATACAACATGATTCATCACAATTTCCAGTTTCTCTATTCAACATGTTCGAAAAGGAGTAGGAAGAAGCAGAGCTTATTTAATCCTACCCCTTTTCCTTTACATAGCAGTTGCTAAAACTTTTGTTAACTTCCTGTTCTCAATTTATTCACAATATACTCCATAAGTAATAACAATACAAATAAATACATAATAATTAGTGAAGTAAGTTATATTTCATATGGTGAGATGAGTGAGATTATCTAGAAAATGAATGGATGCATGAGATAAATTCAGAATGTTTTTTAATGGTTCTTCTTCTTTGTACTTTGTAAACACTTTAAGTTTGAAGAGTTTCTTGAAGTGGATTATATTAGTATATTGTTTGATTTATTTGCTTAATCCAATTCATAATTTAATTCCACCTACTGATATACTGAAGGTCTTAAGTGTTATACGTGCGTACAAATGTTTTAATTACATTTTTCTCTAAGATTATATTTCTCGTCTTTTGTTGAGTATAATTGTTGTATATTCCTGGGTAGCTGGTTATAGTTTGCTTTGTGTATAATTGTAGCTGTTTGCAAATTCACTATGTCGTGGAATTTCAGTATTTTTGATTCAATAAATAAGCGGTTTGTATGTTCTCTTATGTATTATTCTGACTGATTTTTTTTGTAACACTGTTAATGAATGAAGTGTACTTTTGTAGTTATTTCCCCATATTTCTGCACAATAACTAAGATATGGTAACACTAGCGCCACCTGTCATATTGGCATGTAAATGACATTCCCCTTAATGCAAATTTGATTTCTCCTCCCTCCTCACCTGGCACTGACGTGCCCAGCGCCACAAACACCACAGCTGTCACAGAGTCCTTCAGTCCCACCGTGCAGCCGAAGTGCGACGCCAGGTCCCCGGTGACCGCCGTCAGGACGCCGATGAGCGAGATGGAGACAAAGAAGCAGGCCCAGCCGTTCCAGTACTCGGTGGGCGGCACAAAGGCGAACAGAACCTTCCAGAAGACTGTGAGGAAGTGCATGATGTAGTCGAAGCACGACGGGAGGCGCTCCTCGCCGCTCTCCTCGTCGTCGTCGTCTCCTTTCGGGCGAAAACTTAAAAAATCAGAACTGTAATTGATGCTATGTTGACCCAATTATAGTTGACCCAAGTTGTCGCCTTTTACGCACAAAATGGTCTTTCTTAAAAAATATAAATAATGTAAAAAATGTTTTATTGTAAACGTATGATGTATATGTTTACAGTATTTTCAAGTTAGAAGCTTTTGCTTTATTAGGTATTTATGGGAATTGCTTAAGAATATATCATGGTTACAGTTTAGCAACAATTTGTAATGATAGTTGGAGCCAAAGGGATTAAATTGGTCCAAAGGGTAAAAAGTGCAAGCATATATGCTAATCTACTATTCTAAACATGTTGAACTAGAAGGGATCATGGAATTTTTAAAAATAATAAGAAAATAATAATCCTAGTCAAGATTGCTAGATTTTTTCGTCAAATCAAATATAAATAAATATAAAATATATTATAAAATAAATATAACATAATTGTATAAATAAAATATTTTATATATATATATATATATATTTATATATATATATATGTGTATATATATATATATATATATATATATATGTATATGTATATATATATGTATATGTATATGTATATATATATATATATATATATATATATATATATATATATATATATATATATATATATATATATATATATATGTTAAGACAGATGTAAACAAGCCTTCCACTTAAAATAATAACTTATATACTGAAAGGTAAAAAACACATTAAGGTGAAAATATGGACACCATTCATTGTGTATGCCCAACATTTAAACATTAGTCCTAAAAGTTGATGATCTGTCATCAACTTTATTATTAAAAAATGTGTGACTAACTTAACCTAAAATGAACTGAAAGGAAAAAAAAACTCAATTTATTTTTAAAACAGTGACAAAGGAAATATGCATTTTAATCAAGGGTGTTAGTTTATGGAACAAACTTGACAGCGGAACAAAACAATGTCAACCTATTTCTGTATGAACAAAAAAAAATCATGTTTTTTGTTGTATGTCATGAAATACAATATGGCCATAATAGTCTCCGGAGTTGAATAGCTTATGTTGTATGTGTGTGACTTGGGGGAATATATTATACGTTTATACTTCTTTCTGCTCCCTTTCATACTTGATTTATTTTAATGTTGTATCAATTATTTTTATTCAATACTGAGTGAATGAAAAAAAAGAACATTTGATTTCTGTTTTTGTTTGGTATATTTGTTTATATTATTTTACTGCACATGTGTTTAACCCTAGCTAGCAACGACAACAAAAACCTGACCTAGTACATAGGGAAGGGAAAACAAAGTCAAGTGAGTAAACTGTACACATTTGGACCCTGAAGGGGGCATCAATGCTTAATCACTTATTATTAAAGCAATTAAAACTGTTGTAATGTTTCTGTAATAATCGCCTTAATACAATCCTGCTGATAGAATACATGTTCTCTGGGAGTTCTGCCGAGCACCAAGTGGTAAAAGTGAAATACATCACAGTAATTGAGACCACTTGTCTTTGCTGTGCTTTGGGACACAAACGCAGAAAACCGTCACAGCAAAGTAGTTACGTTTTTGCTTACTACCGTTGCTTTAAAATACATTAAGAAGTTATTTACCTGCACTGACAGTCACTGCACTGACAAACTGCTCCCTCCAGCTGCTGCTGCCCACCACCAACGCCAGATTTGTCTTCTTGATCATCTTGTCCACTGTACTCTGCACACACACACACACACACACACACACACACACACACACACACACACACACACACACACACACACACACACACACACACACACACACACACGCGCACACACACAAGCAAACACACACAAACACAGCAGAAAAGAAAGAACTCACAAGTTGAAAAAGGGAAAAGTGCTGATTTCCAGACTGTCAAATAGCTGAAAAATAGAGCTTACGATGCACAATTTGATACAGAGTTGATGTCTGTGTCTTGCTAATAAGGAAT